>NC_057811.1:466460531-466708253 GCF_018294505.1 Triticum aestivum
GGTCCACATTTCCCTTCATCATTTAACCCTAAAAAAATTCTACACTCAATGTGCACCATAGAATCCATTGTGTCCATTTACTATATTTAGGTTATTAACTGCATTTCTAGGCATTTAATGCATATAATTGAAACTCGAACCATGGGTGCATGAAGTGGACAAAAATTGTTTTAAAACCCATATATGGGGTATTAGTAAATTTTCATGTCTTATATAAGAAATGAACGTGTGCCGAAACTGACTGCGGTGGTGACCAGCGGGTGGGATACCTGATGTGCAGGTCGGAGGCAGGCGTGAGGAGGTCGGAGACTTCTTCTCCGACAGCGTTGTCTCGGCGACCCACACGGCGCGGTCCTCGCGAGAGTGCGCGAACCCGACGCTGCCCAGCCACGCGTCAAAACACACACAGAGGCATCAGCGTCTTCCTCCCCCGCACTTGGCCAGCGGATCTTTGCTTCACGCTCGCCTCGCCACGGGATCGGCCGGGAAACCAATTCATGGGATCGCCGCAGTTTTCCCTATATAAGAGTTCCCTCAACTACGATACTGAAACCGTCCATGAGCTTTTCCCGTCTTCTGTGCTGCAAGAACCAAAGCAATACTCCTGATAGATTTTTATCCCATCGGACTCGTCCCGTCCCCCGCGTCGCCCCTCCCGCGGCGACACGGGGGAAACCCTAGCCGCCGCCACCAGCGGCCCCCTCCGCGACCCTCCCCTCGCGTCACCGCCGCCGGAGGGCTCGCCGGCTAAGCCGTGCTGAGCCCGTGGATGGTGGCGGCGGGGCAGATCCGTCCTCCCGCGGCGCTGGTGCTGCGCCCCCCTCCCCTCCCTGAGATCTGCCCGCGCGTCTCGGGCGCCCCCTCAGGCTGCTTTTCCCCTTGTCGTCCGGCGTCGCTGCATCATGGTGGTCTTCCCCTGACGTCCGGCTTCGGCCCTGTTGCTGCTCCCCTGCAATTCCCCGACGGCGCGGCCCAGCTCCTCTACTGCGAGTGTTGCTGCCGGCCGGGGTGCAGGCGCAGCCGTTTCGGGCGGGCCGGCATGCCCGGCTACGGCCCTGCTGCTGCTCTGCTGCTATCCCCTGGCGGCGCAGCCCAGCTCCTCTGCTGCGTTGCTGCTGCTGGCCGGGGTGCAGGCACAGTCTTTTCGGGCGGGCCGGCGCCTTGCTGGCCGGGGCTCTGCGTGTCTGGCTCATGTAGGTGGGTCGATTCGTCCCCGGCGGCGTCTGCCTCTGAGCTATGGTGTTGGCTCTGGTTTGGTGGTGCTGAGGTCATGTGGTCGATCCCGGCGACAACTGTGTGCCGGCCTGGTGGTGTGGTGGGCGCGTGTGACCACGCAGGCCTTTTGCCGCCACTACTCCGGCCCGGTGTTCCTGGACCTGCGTCTTCCAGTGTCCACGGTTCTACCGGCGTCCTCTACTGGTGCGGTTTCGGCCCGGCGACCCGATAGCTGCGTTCCTTCCGGCTACCTCGGCTCGCCGATGTCCTGACGGCAGTGGCCCCAGCGGCTCGGATCTGCGCCTTCCAGTTCCTTGCTCGCTGGCGTTGCCCACGGGTGTTGCGTCCCCTGCATCGGTTCTCTCTGCCCCGCTTCCTCCCCGACCATGTCCACCTCCACTCCACGCCTTGCCTTGTGCCTGATTCATTGCTCGTGTTCGGCGGCGCCCGGTGACGTCCTTCAGTGAAAAGTGCAGCCCCACACCCCCTTCCTGAGGCGGCGGTTCTGGCCGGCGGCCCGACTTGCTCATCTTCAGACTTCCGACTCGGAGGCTATGGGATTGCTAGGATTCAGGCCAGGGGGAAAGCCCTACTCGGCTTGCCGATGCTGGCAGCGGCGACACCCGCAGGTGCCGTTTTCCTTCTTGGAGGCGCTGCCATGGCCTTCATCTACGCCCCTCTTCAAGCTCAGGGGAAACCCTTGGTCCGGTTCTTCGGATCGGATGGCGACGGCGTCACGACGTCGTTCTCCTTCTTGAAGGCGCCATCTTTGATTGCTCGCGGTGTCCCCATGGTTGGCTCTGGTGATGTTGGCTGTTGTGGTGGTTTCGGGCTGCCCCTCTACTTCGGGGCATGTTGGGTTTAGCCGTGTTGTACCCTCTGTTCGGGCCAGAGTATCCCCTTTCTCTCTGCCCAGTGCACTATGTCCACGCCTTCTTGCGTTCGTGTATTGCGTTGTACCCTTCCTGTACTCTTTCTAATTTCTTCTATTCTATCAATGAAATGATACACAAGCTTTGCGTATTCATGAAAAAAAGATTTTTATTCCATCTTGTTTTCCCTTTTGAACAAGAACTTTATCACACGGAAAGCATCGCCCGTCATCGAGGAGGAGACGTTTCCATCGACTACGAGACGCCTAGGATGACTTCATAAAATCTTAAAATGATATGCCGGCTCAATCTCTCGGAGGTGCTCATGGAGGTAGAGTGTGCGTGTGTGCGTTCATAGGGATGGGTGTATGCGTATTTATATGAGCACTTGCGTCTGAACTGTATATTAAACAAAAAGTTAATTGCAGTTGACGAAGAAAAAAGAAGAGACAGACGAGACAAGACGATCGATCGACTCGACTCGAATAAATAAAGGAATTGCCGTCACGCTGACGTGATGCACCGTGCTTAAGTCTGCCTACCCCGCTAGCTACTACTCTGTTTTGCCTGATTTGCTTTGAACGCTGCATCCAGGGCCGAACGTAGACGCAACTCCCAACGGAAACAAACCGTCACCGGAATGAGCATATACGTGCACGTATGCGTTGCAAGCCACCGTAGCCTACCAACTGTGTCCGATTCCTGCCAGAAACGGTCACCGACGGCCGGAATCAACAAGAATTCTCCTGCCTCTCGGATTAATCGATGCACTATATAATTGACCTCACCTCTCTCCTCTCTCTCGATGGTCAGAAGGGAACCAGCCGTGGAACAAACATGGCTGGTAAACCCTCGCTCCCGTCAGGCTTCGGCACGAGGCCATGGCTGGTCCAAGCAACGCCCGAGGAGCGACAGACGTTCGTCGACTCGGCGGACGGCAGCTCGCACGCGGCGATCGTTCCCGAGATGCAAGGCAAAACGTGCCTAGGCTGCGTCCACGACGGCGACTGGCTGCTCATGCTGGACGACTCCACCGCCGAATGCTTCCTCCTCCGCCTCACCGATTCAAATGACGACCCTGCAGCCAAGAAGATCCCGCTGCCGCCGCTGCACGAGCCGTCGGATGACATAGCGAGGTGTGCGACGCTCGGCACATCGCCGGCGCACCAGGACTGTGCCGTGGTGGTCGCCGTTGCACGCGAGGTGGAAGACCGCGTGGAGACGTTCCTGCTTCACTGCCGCCCCGGCGCCTCGCAAGTGTGGGCCTGGCTTGATGCCCCGGGGCTCACTTTCCCATGCCTTATGATCGCCCATAGAGGGAAGATCTACTTCTTCGGTTACTCTGAGTTTTCCGAGTCCCCCGACACGCTCACCGTGATAGGCCAAGACGGCGACGGCACGGTCCGAGCACGGCTGCTCGGCACTCTCGGCGGCACCAAAAAGATACACGACAGAGCGGCCATGTACTACGCCGTGGAGTCGTGCGGGGATCTCTTCATAATAGTCACAGAGCAATTTGGGGAGTTTGTCGGCGACCCCACACTCACCGGCGTCGCGGTGTACCGCCTGGATCTTGAGTCCATGACGTGGAAGAGGGTGGATAGCATCGGCGGCGACCGTGCCTTCCTCATCTCCGGGCGCTACGCCATCTCCGTGCCCGTCCGTCCAAGGGCAAGAGGGTTGGTACCGCAGGGCAACTGTGTGTACCTCGTCCTGTCGAGCGCGAGAGGCTATACAAGTTCTGTTTGGACGACAACACCATCAGCTTCCGCCAGATCCTCCCGCAGCCCACCAAGCCTTGTTGCAGAGCATTCTGGATTGTTCCGCCATTGCCCATGTCCATGGTAGTCGAAGAAATTGGATTGTTGTCGACTAATGGAGTCGCGCCGAAATTGTCCATCTTGAAGTTGGAGGAGGACGAGGAGCAGGCCACCTCTTGTAATACACGGCCATGGCATGATCTGCCACTAAAATTGCTACAACAGGTCGTCTCGAGACTTTCTTTGGTGGATCGTATCCGATTCCCTGCAGTCTGCAAGTCGTGGAGCATGGTGCCCAACCCAGTTGAGCAAGTCAATGTGTGGCCTTGGCTCCTGCACTGCTCCGGCCGAGATGGGGCATGTACGTTATTCGACCCTCTGCGCGGCCAGGAGTACAAAATGACGGTTGGAACATTCGACATCAACCTAGACGAACAAGACGAGCATATTTTCCGATTCTCCAAAAACGGTTGGGTGGCCATGTCGACCAATGCAGATATCGATGACATGTACATCATAAACCCCTTCAACGAGGACGTTGTGGAGATACCCATCCTCGAGAGGAAATACTACTACATGGGCCTGTCATGGTCCTCGGCGGACCCGGCGTCACCGGAGTGCGTCTTCTTCGGCATCGTCAGCCGGCACGACGGCAAAGAAATCAATGTCCTTAATTACGTGGCGGCACGGCGAGATCGAGTGGTTTGAAAGGCATTTTGAGTAGTACGGAGGGGAGCCCTTCCCGGTGGCATACAACAACCCCGTCTTCTTCCACGACAAGTTCTATTGCCTCGGGAGAAAGGGCAACCTCGGCACGTTTGACCCGGCAAGCGACACATGGATGATATTGGAGAAGCCTAACCCGATTCATGTGGAGATGGACCTCGAAGGCGACCACCATGAGGGGAGAGAGTTTTGCTACCTGGTTGAGCTGGGAGAGGACCTCGTCTCCGTGTTCATGCGTAACGCCGACGAGCCGCCACGGGTGTTCAAGCTCAACGAGGAGGAGATGGCCTGGACAGAGGTACACGAGATAGGCGGCGCGGCCTTGTTTCTTGATTTCAGGGTGTCATACGCCGTGGTGTCCCCGGAAGCTGGACATGGCAATAGGATCTACTTCCCGAGGTATTCCGAGAATGGCAAACAAGCGGCTTTCTATGATATGGAGACCAAGGCATACCACCCATCCTTCTATGGGTTGAAGTCACCGTTGCAATGTGTGTGGGTTGTGCCTAATCTACGGCCACACATCGTATCAAAATAAGTCTTGGCTAGGACACTACCTGAAGGTGTACCAAGTGATTACATATAGTTTGAACAATGTTTGACCAATTCGAAAATATAAACATCTACCCAATCAAATAATTACAATATGAAAATATTTTAAGGCAGAGGGTCCATCCCCGAACGCGCCGCTCAGCGGCGTCACCTGCACCGACGCTCCCATCTGACGTGTTCACCCCTTTGCCGGCGGCAGGTGCGACGGGCGGAGGCGGCGACAGCGACGGCAAGTGGAGTTTGTTTGGGTTGTAGACCAGAGGCTGTCCTCGGCATCCCGAGCTTGATTGCTGGTCTTGCTTCCCTAAAAGGGGTCTTCTGAACAAGACTGAACTCTCTCAGAAAGAAAGTTCTGAAATGAGCCACGCAAGCAGGCCAGCTTTCTTTTCATACTCTGTAGCCTGTCTCCTGTTTTGATCTGAATTATGTCTACTTTCTGAATGTCTGAATTCTTGTTGGATTTTGAAAATTCTGAATAATTTTATAAAAAAGAAAAAAAAATTAAAGCACAATCAGTTTTGAAAAAGTGAACACTATTTGAGACATCAACTTTTTTAAAACCTGATTTTTTTTCTAAAAATATTAAACAATGTAAAAAAATGTTTTTATAGTTTTATGAAATGTTTATTGTCATTACGAAAATGTAAAACGTGTATTTGGCAAAATGTTACCGTGTCACATTTTTTGATAAATGTTTTTGGAATTATGTAAATTATTTGCGTTTAAAAAATATAATCGTTATTTCTAAATTGTTCATATATTATTTTAAGAAATGTTTCAAAAATTTCAGGAATGTTAAACGCTTCTGTGGAAATCCATTTTTGGTGTTTTTATATAGGACGCACTATACAAAATCACCAGTAGCCCGCAGGGCGATTTGCTAGGTGCAGCCTCTGCTAGTTCGAATCCTCCTGGGCACTTATTCTTTTGTGGCTGCTGGTATTTTTGTTGCTCCTAATAGAAGACAAGTGGGTACGTGTAGTTTAACAAATGTGTATTATCATTACAAAAATGTAAAAGAATTTATTATCCTTACTAAAATGAAAAAAAAAGTAGAGCGAGCGAGCGACTGTGCTAATGGGCCGGGCCAATTCGTCCTAGTGTCCAGCGAGTCAACGATGCTTGCCACGTGAGCAAATCCCAGCTAAACCCCCTCAAGGTTTGAAATAGACCGGGATCGAAGAGACAGTGTGCTGATTTTCAGAATTACAAGTTCAGGGTTCGATTTAGCTTTCGCCTACAAGTTTAAGGTTTGTTTTGGACTTTTTCTGCGGGTCCAGCAAATCCATGCCGGAGCCGCTTCCACCCGCCGCCACCAATGATGAAATCCTTTGCGACGCCATCCGCCGCTCCCACACCTTTGCGGAGATGGGTGCGGCGGCGCTCCGCATCAGGCTCGAGGAGTCTGAGCGACTCGCAATACAGAAGGCGTTCGCCGCGCAGAAAGCCACCCAGCTCGTAGGTGTTCGTCATGTTGCATACTTTTGTATGGATTTGGGGACAGACTTTTGAAAACCACGATTGCGGACGCGGAGAAATGGAATTACTGTCTGGGGACGCACTCAGACGTATTTCAGATTGTATATGGTGCCAAATTAGGTAATCGTGGTTTTAGAGAAAAAAGTCTGAAATAAACCTTAAACTCGTAGTCCAAGTTTGAATCAAACCTTGAACTATTAATCCTTGAAATCAGCACTCTAACCTTATCGATCACGGTTAATCCCCGACCCTACACCATTCTGGACATGTTGTTCAAAGCGGGAAAAGACAATCCCAACCTGTATTAGACATTTTTCTCACCAACGACCATGGCACACATTGTCTTCTTCCTAATCGCTCTCTCATGTGCAAGGTGAGCTCATACGCTAGCGTGTAGCCTGTGCGCCCACACTACTACGGAGATGTATGAGGCGAGCCGTTGATGCTAAGGGTCAAGAGTCACAGCAGGCACTCTGAGCTCGTATACGACATCCTCGGAGCACATGAAGACATTGTTCAAGTCTGGCTTGGGCTCAAGCGCGGCAAGCGCATCCGCGAGCTATTGCCGGAGCACGTCGACGGGCGAGAGGAAGAGGACCGCCGGTCTACCTCCAGTCTTAGAGCATCTCCAACAGGTGCACGGCAGCGTGACACGCTAATTTTTTTTGCAGCGTCGAAATAACATTTTAACGCGTGCAGAAGGGTGGTTGCTTTATCGGCAATGAGGAGGTGGCGTTGAGGAGGCGGCGATCCTCGTTGCTGATTAGTCACGGGGGAGGCGCGAGCTCCTGCGCCTGCTTGCGCGTCCGCACATTGGTGAAGTTCATCTGCGACCGAGGTCGCCCGGGGCGCCACGCCACCGCATCGTACGCGCGGGTGGCCTCGTGGGCAGTCTCGAATGTGCCGACCCTGAGGCGTGTATCGCCGGAGCGGATCTCCATGTAATACATGCCAGAGGGGCGGGCGGACGCCACGGTAGCCCGACCTGCTCCGGGGGTGCGGCGGCATTGCGGGGCACTGGAAGAGGCGAGGGGAGAAGGCGCAGCGGCGGCGGGGCGCTGGAAGAGGCGAGGAAGAAAGCGCGACAGGAGGGAATGAGTGGCGGCGGGCGCCTGCGCGCGGCTTTTAACCAGCGCGCTAGGCGACGCGTGCCAAAACAGCTGCGCGCGCTGCCCGCTTTTCCCACTGCGCACATCTTTTTCACGCTAAAACTTTCGCGCGTCTGCTGGAGCGCGCCGCGCGGTCTCTCACACGTCAAATTGACGGTTTATCCAGCGCGCCGCGCGCATCTGGAGATGCTCTTAGTCCAATTCTGCAGACGGCTTGACGCTCAATCAATTTCGACCATCCTCAACTGAAGCGTCTCGCTACCTTAAAGTTTCGCCGCCAGCTATCTTCACATCTTCACCGGAATTCCTACCACAACATTAGGTTCCTGGTAATCCATGATTCCTTTTGATTTTCCCAGCATCCTCAATTGCTACTCCGGTCTGGATGTTCGCCTCCGCGCGCGCCCCCAGGAAGATGATGCAACTGTAGTGTAGACGTGAGAGAGAGAGAGTGACTAGCGACAGATATTTTTAGGCAAATGACTATTGACTAGAGACATAGTATTATATAACAAGTGGGCAGTGTGGTTAGCGAGAGTAGTAAGTGATCCCGGCCGGGATCGGATGTTTTCCTGGCCGGGATCGGATGTTTTCCTGTTGCGCCAAACAAAAATAGGGTCGGAATTCCCGGGATCAATAAGATCAGGGTGCTGATTTCAGGGCTTAAGAATACAAGGTTTGATTCAAACTTGGCGTACAAATTCAAGGCTTATTTTAGACTTTTTCTTGGACCCGCGGTCGGGTCCACTGGAGGCGGCCTGCATTGCTCTCTGCTTTGCACGCCCATAGGTGCGCGCCCCAGACTCCCGACAGCCGCTCCCCGGGCACGGGCTCGGCGGTGAGGACACGAGCACCTAGCGCCACCTGGGAGGGCAAGGGCTGGAGGTGTCGGCGCCACCGGGCGCCCTGCCGCTTGACAGTGGAAGGGGCAGATTGCGACGTGCGGGCGCACGTGGACATGGAGCTGCAGTCGTGTTTCCGGGTCATCAGGGACGACGCCGAGGAGGAGCCCCAACCCTGTCCATTCGTGGTCGGCGAAGGGCAATGTAGACCACAAGTTGCTCGCTGCCTGGAGCGCACGAGCTAGCGTCCTCCTTGACAAGCGCTCCTACGATGGAGCCGGATCCGCTGCCGGATCTGTTTGTCGCCCATGGTGGAGACATGCAGTGGAGTGGAGTGCTCGAGAGGAGTGAGGCATTGGCTATGTTTTGGTCTATTCGTAATATTTGCAGGGGCCATGATCGCAAGTACGGGCCGGTCCGATGTGGCGGCGATGTCCAGGCGCGTTTGGTCTGCCCCATATCCGTCTAAGATATAAGTCGGGTATGGGGGGAGGTGTCTGTCTGTCGTTTGTGCTGGCAATGCGAGGTCTGGTTGGGTGACTTTTTTCTGACAAGGCAGTGACCAGGCAGGCCATCCGGACGTTTGGGGATGATACGGAGCCTCCGATTTGTAGATTCTCTTAAGGACTAGCGATACTCATCTGGGAGCTTCATCCTATACTAGAAGGGTTGGGCACACTTCGTTGCGCCATTGATGTTGTTAGAATTTCATATTTTTTTGCTTGTTAGAGGGGTTGGGCATGGAACACAGTTTGCCACCCGCTTGGTTTTGGTGGCCTCGATGTCAAGAACCTGCGACTTCAGGCGCTTGCACTCCGCGTCAAATGGGAGTGATTTGTAGAGATCTGACCTGAAAAGGCCATGGCAGGGGATGAGTTTGATGGTGGGCAAGGACACGAGAGAAGTGTTCAACGGCTTCGTGTCCATATAAGTGGAACACGGGAAAAGGCCCTATTTTCGTATGATCGATATATCAATGGCCTTGATGTTGCTGACATGGTGCCACTAATCTCGTCAGCGGTTCTAGTCCGAACGCAAAGCAGGCGCACCATTGTGATGATCAACAGCCGTTGGGAGAGCGATATACATGAAGACTTGAACTAGACGACACAGATTTAGTTCTTTCTGCTCAAGCATGCCATCATGCAGGAGCAGAGGGATGTGGGGATGCATGACGTTTTCACCTGGTCGTGTGATGTGTCCGGCTCATACTCAACGAGACCCTCGTACGACAAGTTCTTTTGGGACTCGTTCACTTCCCTCCCGCGAACTGCATCTGGAAGTGCTGGCCTCCCATGAAGCGCAAAATCTTCGTTTGCAGTATATGATATGGACTTCTGATCACTGTGCATGTTATGGTTCAGGACATGCCATTTGTCATGTCGCACTTGTCTATTGTAAAGAGGATAGAGCCAGACATATCCTCCTCATAGCAACTATGCGAGGAAGGTGTGGCAGTGGAGCTTTGAACACTTCATGTTTGATAGCACACAAGGTATTCCTTCGGTATTCAGGAGTCGCATAATCTCATAGTCAAAGGAATATGTATAAGTCATGAAGAAAGCAATAGCAATAAAACTTAACGATCATTATGCTAAGCTAACGGATGGGTCTTGTCCATCAAATCATTCTCCTAATGATGTGATCCCGTTCATCAAATGACAACACATGTCTATGATTAGGAAACTTAACCATCTTTGATTAACGAGCTAGTCCAGTAGAGGTTTTGATTAACGAGCTAGTCTAGTAGAGGCTTATTAGGGACACTGTGTTTTGTCTATGTATCCACGGATGTATAAAGTTTTCGGTTAATACAATTCTAGCATGAATAATAAACATTTATCATGATATAAGGAAATATAAATAACAACTTTATTATTGCCTCTAGGGCATATTTCCTTCAGTCTCCCACTTGCACTAGAGTCAATAATCTAGATTACATAGTAATGATTCTAACACCCATGGAGTCTTGGTGCTGATCATGTTTTGCTCGTGGAAGAGGCTTAGTCAACAGGTCTGCCACATTCAGATCCGTATGTACTTTGCAAATCTCTATGTCTCCCTCCTTGACTTGATCACGAATGGAGTTGAAGCGTCTCTTGATGTGTTTGGTTCTTTTGTGAAATCTGGATTCCTCCGCCAAGGCAATTGCTCCAGTATTGTCACAAAAGATTTTCATTGGACCCGATGCACTAGGTATTACACCTAGATCGGATATGAACTCCTTCATCCAGACTCCTTCATTTGCTGCTTCCGAAGCAACTATGTACTCTGCTTCACACGTAGATCCCGCCATGATGGTTTGCTTGGAACTGCACCAACTGACAGCTCCACCATTCAATATAAATACGTATCTGGTTTGTGACTTAGAGTAATCCGGATCAGTGTCAAAGCTAGCATCGACGTAACCATTTACGATGAGCCCTTTGTCACCTCCATAGACGAGAAACATATCCTTAGTCCTTTTCAGGTGCTTTAGGATGTTCTTGACCGCTGTCCAGTGATCCACTCCTGGATTACTTTGGTACCTCCCTGCTAAACTTATAGCAGGGCACACATCAGGTCTGGTACACAACATTGCATACATGATAGAACCTATGGCTGAGGCATAGGGAATTACTTTCATTTTCTCTCTATCTTCTGCAGTGGTCGGGCATTGAGTCTGACTCTACTTCACACCTTGTAACACAGACAAGAACCCTTTCTTTGACTGATCCATTTTGAACTTCTTCAAAACTTTATCAAGGTACGTGCTTTGTGAAAGTCCAATTAAGCGTCTTGATCTATCTCTATAGAGCTTGATGCCCAATATATAAGCAACTTCACCGAGGTCTTTCATTGAAAAACTCTTATTCAAGTATCCTTTTATGCTATCCAGAAATTCTATATCATTTCCAATCAACAGTATTTCATCCACATATAATATTAGAAATGCTACAGAGCTCCCGTTCACTTTCTTGTAAATACAGGCTTCTCCAAAAGTCTGTATAAAACCATATGCTTTGATCACTTCATCAAAGCGTATATTCCAACTCTGAGATGCTTGCACCAGTCCATAAATGGATCGCTGGAGCTTGCACACTTTGTTAGCACCTTCAAGATCTACAAAACCTTCTGGTTGCATCATATACAACTCTTCTTTAAGAAATCCATTAAGAAATGCAGTTTTGACGTCCATTTGCCAGATTTCATGATCATAAAATGCGGCAATTGCTAACATGATTCGGACAGACTTAAGCATCGCTATGGGTGAAAGGTCTCATCATAGTCAACTCCTTGAACTTGTCAAAAACCTTTCGCAACAAGTCGAGCTTTGTAGACAGTAACATTACCATCAACGCCAATCTTCTTCTTGAAAATCCATTTATTTTCTATGGCTTGCCGATCATCGGGCAAGTCAACCAAAGTCCACACTTTGTTCTCATACATGGATCCCATCTCAGATTTCATGGCCTCAAGCCATTTCGCGGAATCTGGGCTCATTGATGTCTACTATGCAACTTTATTCTTGTAGACACGTGTTGGGCCTCCAAGCGCAGAGTTTTGTAGGACAGTAGCATGTTTCCCTCAAGTGGATGACCTAAGGTTTATCAATCCGTGAGAGGTGTAGGATGAAGATGGTCTCCCTCAAACAACCCTGCCACCAAATACAAGAAATCTCTTGTGTCCCCAACACACCCAATACAATAGCAAATTGTATAAGTGCACTAGTTCGGCGAAGAGATGGTGATAAAAGTGTAATATTGATGGTAGAAATATATTTTTATAATCTGAATAAAAAAACAGCAAGGTATAAATAGTAAACGGGCACAAAAACGGTTTTGCAATGCTTGAAAACAAGGCCTAGGGTCCGTACTTTCGCTAGTGCAATCTCTCAACAGTGCTAACATAGTTGGATCATATGATTATCCCTCAAAGTGCAACTAAGAATCACTCCCGAGTTCCTATTAACGGAGAACAAAGATAGAAGATCACCTCAAAGCTATTCTTTCCGTTCGATCTGTCCTAGAGTTCGTACTAAAATAACGCAAGTTATTTTTTCCGTTCGATCTAATCAAGAGTCTGTACTAGAATATCACCAAAGCAAATTCATATTCATAATACTTAATCCACACAAGGAACTACAAGGAGACCCCAAAGTTTCTATCGTAGAAAAGATAATAAAAACGTGCACCAACCCCTATGCATAGATTACCGCAATATCACCACGGGAATCCGTGAGTTGAATGCCATAACACATACCAAGTGAATCAGTATGATACCCCAATTATCACCTCAAGTATTCATACCGCAAGACATACATCATGTGTTTCTCATCTCTAAATATTAAATCCTACAATACAAAACTTCAAAGGGTAAAGATTCAATTCATCATGACAAGAGTATAGAGGGGAGAAACATCATATGATCCGACTATATTAACAAAGCATATGATATAGATCACGAGAGAGAGAGAGAGATAAAACACATAGCTACTGGTACAAACTCTCAGCCCCGAGGGTGGACTACTCCTCCTCATCGTGGCGACCGCCGGGATGATGAAGATGGCCACCGGAGATGATTCCCCCTCCGACAGGGTGCCGGAACGGGGTCTAGATTGGTTTTCGCGGATCAGAGACCTTGCGGCGGCGGAACTTTGAAACTAGGTTAACCCCAAAGGGTTTCGGAATATTTGGGATTTTATAGGACGAAGATGGGGTATGGGAGGCCACCGAGGTGGGCACAACCCACCTGGGCGCGCCAGGGGGGCTTGGCACACCCTGGTGGGTTGTGCCCCCCTCGGGGCACCCCCCAGGTGATGCCTTGGCCCATCGGGAGTCTTTTGGCCCATAAAAAATCTCCGTGGAGTTTCGCGGTGTTTGGACTCCGTTTGATATTGATTTCCTGCGATGTAAAAAACAAGCAAAAAACAGCAACTGGCACTGGGCACTGGGTCAATAGGTTAGTCCCAAAAATGACATAAATTTGCTATAAAATGATTGTAAAACATCCAAGAATGATAAAATATCAGCATGAATACTTAAAAAATTATAGATGCGTTGGAGACGTATCAGCATCCCCAAGCTTAATTCCTACTCGTCCTCGAGTAGGTAAATGATAAAAGAAATAATTTATGAAGTGTGAATGCTAGCAAAGTGCATAAGTTTGATTAATGATAATTTCAATCACTTTTCCTAGCATCATAACATCAATTCTTTCTCATAAAATTTCTCATGTTGTAGTGGCAACCAATTCACATGTTAAGGTTCAAACAATGAACTCTCTTGAAACTCAAAAACCTATGTTCTTAGTCACCAAGCAATTGCAATTCAACTTATTCAACAGAGTTTAAGTAAGAGCTCCACATACTCAACCATCTTGTAGTCTTCTATGATTGCTAACACTCACCGCATACACATGAACAAAACGTTTCAACCGGACACATAGAAAGATAGGGGTTATTGTTTTGCCTCCCAACGTATTCACCTCAAGGGTGATGTCAACAATAATAACTCATGCTACCCATATTCATCTGGACATATGTGCCTAGATCTTTCTTCACCACATGATGCTTGCCAAAGGAGAAAAATAAAAAGGAATAGAGAGAAAAACTTTGACTCTTTGCATAAAAGTAAATACATAAAAGTAAAAGATAGGCCCTTCGCAGAGGGAAGCAGAGGTTGCCATGCGCATATTTGTTTGTATGCTCAATCCCTTAGTGCCAAAAAACATCACGTTATATTGCCCCTTATGATAGCAACCTTTATTATGCAGTCTGTCGCTTTTATTCTTTGCCATCACAAGTTCATACAACGCTCAATTTTCTCTTACACTAAATGATTTAACACTTTTAGAAGCAATTTTTATTGCCTTATTGCACTGATGACAACTTACTTGAAGGATCTTATTCAATCCCTAGGTAGGTATGGTGGACTCTTGAAAATAAGATTTGGGTTTAAGGGTTTTTGGATGCACAAGTTGTATCTCTACTTGGTGCAGAGTTTTTGGCTAGCAAAGATGGGGGGCAAGCACCACATGTTAAAGGATCTATGACAGTATGACTTCTATGTGAATATGAACAAACATAAATAACTATGTTGTCTTCCTTGTCCAACGTCAACAATTTTGGCATACAATATTTTGATGGGGGCTCACAATCACAAAAGATTTCCGAGATAGTGTATTTATATGTGAAAGTTCTCTTCCTTATACTAATTATTCGTGAATTGCTTGTATGATCAATATTGTGATTGTCAAGCCTCAAAAGATTTCACTTTCTAAACCCAATGTGAATCTACCACTAGGCATGATATGATTTCAACTTCATGACATTCAATTTATTCAACAATTTACTCATATGATATAAGTGAAGCACAAGAGTAAATGACAAACTACTCCAAAAAGATATAAGTGAAGATCAAGCGAGTAGTTAAGTAAATAAGTAGCTGATTGAGGACTCTCGCTTATTCAAAAACTTTCAGATCTAAGCATTTTATTAAAACAGCAAGGAAAAACAAAATAAAAAATGACATTCTAAGAATAGCACAACTCATGTGAAGAAGCAAAAACTTAGGCTCAACCGATACTAACCGATAATTGTTGAAGAAGAAAGGTGGGATGCCTACCGGGGCATCCCCAAGCTTAGATGCTTGAGACTTCTTGAAATATTATCTTGGGGTGTCTTGGGCATCCCCAAGATTGAGCTTTTGTGTCTCCTTAATTCCTCTCATATCACGGTTTTCCTAAATCTCAAAAGCTTCATCCACACAAAACTTAACAAGAACTCGTGAGATAAGTTAGTATAAACCAATGCAAAAACTTCATCATTCTCTACTGTAGCAAATCACTAAAATTATTATTCAACATTGCATACTAAATGCCTCCTCATATTTAATATTCCTATCCTCAAATAGAATCATTAAACAAGCAAACATATGCAAACAATAACAGCAATCTGCCAAACTAGTACAGTCTGTAAAGAATGCAAGATTCATCATACTTCCCTAACTCCAAAAATTATGAAAGAAAATTACCACTGTAGGAAATTTATCAGAGTTTATTATTCAAAAAGTTTCAACATTTTATCATATTCTGACTTTTCTAGGGAATTTTTGCAACAACGGTAAATTTTCTGTTTTCAAACAGCAACATGTATACTTGCAAAATAAGCATAGCAAGGGCTATCAATGCCATTTTGATTGAAATAAAAGATGGAAAGCATTATTATAAATAACAGCAAGAAAATTCTAAAAAAATAAATTGACTCTCCAAGCAAAACTCATATCATGTGGCGAATGAAAACATAGCTCCAAGTGAGGTTACCGATATTGTTGGAAACGAAAGAGGGGATGCCTTCCGGGGCATCCCCAAGCTTAGTTGCTTGGATCTTCCTTGGATATTGACTTGGGGTGCCTTGGGCATCCCCAAGCTTAGTGTCTTGTCACTCCTTACTCTCCTCATATAGATATCTCACCCAAAACTTGAAAACTTCAATCACACAAAACTTAACAAAACTTCGTGAGATAGGTTAGTATGATAAAGAGCAAACCATTTCACTTTGGTATTGTCAAAGACAAGATTCATAATTGTTTCCACACAATTCCTACTGTATCATATCATTTCCACAATTTATATTGAGCAATATAAGCCATAGAAACTAGAAAACGAGCAAACTATACATCGAAAACAGAATCTGTCAAAAACAGAACAGTCTGTAGTAATCTGTACTCAAACCATACTTCTGCTACTCAAAAAATTATTAAACAAATTGGACCACGTGAGAAATTTGTATATTAAACTTATGCAAAAAGAATTAACTCAAAATCACTCTTCTGTTAAAAATGAGATTAATTTTCGTGAGCGCAAAAGTTTCTGTTTTTCAGCAGGGGCAAATCAACTATCACCCAACATGATCCCAAAGGTTTTACTTGGAATTTATTGAAAAAAAGCAATAAAACATGATCAATACAGTAGCATAGTCATGTGAACACACAAAAACAGTAGTTAAAAGTGTCGGGTTGTCTCCCAACAAGCGCTTTTCTTTAATGCCTTTTAAGCTAGGCATGATGATTTCAATGATGCTCGCATAAAAGATAAGAATTGAAACATAACAAGAGCATCATGAATTACATGGCAAGGACATTTAAGCCTAACCCACTTCCTATGCATAGGGATTTTGTGAGCAAACAACTTATGGGAACAAGAATCAACTAGCATAGGAAGGCAAAAAAGCATAACTTCAAAACTTTCAACACATAGAGGAAACTTGACATTATTGCAATTCCTACAAGCATAAGTTCCTCCCTCATAATAATTTTCAGTGGAATCATGAATGAATTCAACAATATATCTATCACATAAAGCATTCTTTTCATGATGCATGAGCATAGAAATTTTGCTACTCTCCACATAAGCAAATTTAGTCTCAAGCAAACTCAACAAAATAACTATCATGGGATTGAAAATTAAAATCATGATGACAAGTTTGATGGTTATCATTATTCTTTATAGCATACATGTCATCACCATAATAATCATAGATAGCAACTTTGCTATCATAGTCGACTGAAGCCTCATCCAAAATGGTGGATTCATCACTAAATAAAGTCATGACCTCTCCAAATCCAGTCTCATCATTATAATCATCATATATAGGAGGCATGCAATCATTATAACAACTTTTCACATCAAAACTTGGGGGACAAAAAATATCATCTTCATCAAACATAGCAACCCCAAGCTTATGGCTTTGCATATCATTAGCATCATGGATATTCAAAGAGTTCATACCAACAAAATTGCAATCATGCTCATCATTCATGCCAAACATTTTATTGAATTCTTCTTCTATCAATTGAGCACAATTTTCATTTCCATCATTTTCACGAAAGCCATTATAAAGATGAATAATATGATGCAACCTTAATTCCATTTTTTTGTAGTTTTCTTTTACAAAACCAAACTAGTGATAAAACAAGAAACTAAAAGATTCAATTGCAAGATCTAAAGATATACCGTCAAGCACTCACCTCCCCGGCAACGGCGCCAGAAAAGAGCTTGATGTCTACTGTGCAAGTTTATTCTTGTAGACACGTGTTGGGCCTCCAAGCGCAGAGTTTTGTAGGACAGTAGCAATTCTCCCTCAAGTGGGTGACCTAAGGTTTATCAATCCGTGAGAGGTGTAGGATGAAGATGGTCTCCCTCAAACGACCCTGCAACCAAATACAAGAAATCTCTTGTGTCCCCAACACACCCAATACAATGGCAAATTGTATAGGTGCACTAGTTCAGCGAAGAGATGGTGATAAAAGTGTAATATTGATGGTAGAAATATACTTTTATAATCTGAATAAATAAAAACAGCAAGGTATAAAATAGTAAACGGGTACAAAAACGGTTTTGCAATGCTTAAAAACAAGGCCTAGGGTCCGTACTTTCGCTAGTGCAATCTCTCAACAGTGCTAACATAGTTGGATCATATGACTATCCCTCAAAGTTCAACTAAGAATCACTCCCGAGTTCCTATTAGCGGAGAACAAAAATAGAATATCACCTCAAAGCTATTCTTTCGGTTCGATCTATCCTAGAGTTCGTACTAAAATAACGCAAGTTATTTTTTCCGTTTGATCTAATCAAGAGTTCGTACTAGAATAACACCAAAGCAAATTCATATTCATAATACTTAATCCACACAAGGAACTACAAGGAGACCCCAAAGTTTCTATCGGAGAAAAGATAATAAAAACGTGCATCAACCCTATGCATAGATAACCCCAATATCACCGCGGGAATCCGTGAGTTGAATGCAATAACACATACCAAGTGAATCAATATGATACCCCAATTGTCACCTCAAGTATTCATACCGCAAGACATACATCATGTGTTTCTCATCTCTAAATATTAAATCCGACAATACAAAACTTCAAAAGGTAAAGATTCAGTTCATCATAACAAGAGTATAGAGCGGAGAAACATCATATGATCCGACTATATTAACAAAGCCCATGATATAGATCACGAGAGAGAGAGAGAGAGAGATAAAACACATAGCTACTGGTACAAACCCCCAGCCCCGAGGGTGGACTACTCCCTCCTCATCGTGGTGGCCGCCGGGATGATGAAGATGGCCACTGGAGATGATTCCCCCCTCCGGCAGGGTGCCGAAACGGGGTCTAGATTGGTTTTCGCGGATACAGAGACCTTGCGGTGTCGGAACTTCTAAACTAGGTTAACCCCGAAGGGTTTCGGAATATTTGGGATTTTATAGGACGAAGATGGGGTACGGGAGGCCACCGAGGTGGGCACAACCCAGTGCCCACCTGGTGGGTTGTGCCCCCCTCGGGGTACCCCCCAGGTGCTGCCTTGGCCCATCAGGAGTCTTCTGGCCCATAAAAAATCTCCGTGGAGTTTAATGGTGTTTGGACTCCGTTTGATATTGATTTCTTGCGATGTAAAAAACAAGCAAAAACAGCAACTGGCACTGGGCACTGGGTCAATAGGTTAGTCCCAAAAAATGACATAAAGTTTCTATAAAATGATTGTAAAACATCCAAGAATGATAAATATCAGCATGAATACTTCAAAATTATAGATACGTTGGAGACGTATCACTCATCATCGCTTCCTCATAGTTCGTAGGTTCGTCATGGTCTAGTAACATGACCTCCAGAACAGGATTACCGTACCACTCTAGTGCGGAACATGCTCTGGTTGACCTACAAGGTTCGGTAGTAACTTGATCTGAAGTTTCATGATCATCATCATTAGCTTCCTCTGTAGTTGGTGTATGCATCACGGGAACAGATTTCTCTGATGAGATACTTTCCAAATTGAGAGAAGGTACAATTACCTCATCAAGTTCTACTTTCCTCCCACTCACTTCTTTCGAGAGAAACTCCTTCTCTAGAAAGGATCCATTCTTAGCAACAAAATCTTGCCTTCGGATCTGTGATAGAAGGTGTACCCAACAGTTTCTTTTGGGTATCCTATGAAGACGCACTTCTCTGATTTGGGTTCCAGCTTATCAGGCTGAAGCTTTTTCACATAAGCATCGCAACCCCAAACTTTAAGAAACGACAGCTTAGGTTTCTTGCCAAACCACAGTTCATACGGTGTCGTCTCAATGGATTTAGATGGTGCCCTTTTTAACGTGAATGCGTCTGTCTCTAATGCATAACCCCAAAACGATAGTGGTAAATCGGTAAGAGACATCATAGATCGCACCATATCCAATAAATTACGGTTACAACGTTCGGACCCACCATTACACCGTGGTGTTCCAGGTGGCGTGAGTTGTGAAACCACATTGTTCTAAATGAAGGCCAAACTCATAACTCAACTATTCGCCTCCGTGATCAGATCGTAGAAACTTTATTTTCTTGTTATGATGATTCTTCACTTCACTCTGAAATTATTTTAAATTTTCAAATGTTTCAGACTTGTGTTTATGAAGTAGATATACCCATATCTGCTCAAATCATCTGTGAAGGTCAGAAAATAACGATACCCGCCGCGAGCCTCAACACTCATCGGACCGCATACATCGGTATGTATTATTTCCAATAAGTCAGTGGCTCGCTCCATTGTTCCAGAGAACGGAGTCTTAGTCATCTTGCCCATGAGGCATGGTTCGCAAGCATCAAATGATTCATAATAATGTGATTCCAAAAGTCCGTCTGCATGGATTTGTTCATGCGCTTTACACCAACATGACCTAAACGGCAGTGCCACAAATATGTTGCACTATCATTATCAACTTTGCATCTTTTGGCATCAATATTATGAATATGTGTATCACCACGATCGAGATTCAACAAAAATAGACCACTCTTCAAGGGTGCACGACCATAAAAGATATTACTCATATAAATAGAACAACCATTATTCTCTGATTTAAATGAATAACCGTCTCGTATTAAACAAGATCCAGGTATAATGTTCATGCTCAACGCTGGCACCAAATAACAATTATTCAGGTCTAAAACCAATCCCGAAGGTAGATGTAGAGGTAGCATGCCGACGGCGATCACATCGACCTTGGAACCATTCCCGACGCGCATCGTCACCTCGTCCTTAGCCAATCTTCGTTTAATCCGTAGTCCCTGTTTCTAGTTACAAATATGAGCAACGGAACTGGTATCAAATACCCAGGCACTACTACGAGCATTAGTAAGGTACACATCAATAACATGTATATAAAATATACTTTTGTTCACTTTGCCATCCTTCTTATCCACCAAATACTTGGGGCAGTTCTGCTTCCAGTGACCAATCCCATTGCAGTAGAAGCACTCAGTTTTAGGCTTGGGTCCAGACTTGGGTGATGATTCACAAGTATAGGGGATCAATTGTAGGTCTTTTCGATAAGTAAGAGTGTCGAACCCAACGAGGAGCAGAAGGAAATGACAAGTAGTTTTCAGTAAGGTAGTTTCTGCAAGTGCTGAAATTTTAAGTAGCGAGTAGTTTGATAGCAAGATAATTTGTAACAAGCAAGTAACGTTAGTAGTAACAATTATGCAGCAAGGTAGCCCAATACTTTTGAGGCAAAGGACAGGCCAAAACGGTCTCTTATGATAAGCAAAGCGTTCTTGAGGGTACACAGGAATTTCATCTAGTCAATTTCATCATGTTGGTCTGATTTGTGTTCGCTAATTTGATAATTTGATATGTGGGTAGACCGGTGATAGGTGCTATTCTTACTTGAACAAACCTCCTAATTATGATTAACCCTCCCGCAAGCATCCACAACTACGAGAAAAGTATTAAGAATAAATTCTAACCATAGCATTAAACTTTTGGGTCCAATCGGTCCCTTACGGAATAACGCATAAACTGGGGTTTAAGCTTCTGTCACTCTCGCAACCCACCATCTAATTACTACTCCACAATGCATTCCCTTAGTCCCAAATATGGTGAAGTGTCATGTAGTAGATGTTCACGTGACACCACTAAGGGAATCACAACATACATACTATCAAAATATCGAACACATATCAAGTTCACATGATTACTTGCAACATGATTTCTCCCATGACCTCAAGAACAAAAGTAACTACTCACAAATAATAAACATGCTCATGATCAGATGAGTATTAAATAGCATCATGGATCTTAACACATAATCTTCCACCAAATAAACCATATAGTAATCAACTACAAGATGTAATCAACACTACTAGTCACCCACACGCACCAATCTATAGTTCTGGTAACAAGATTGAATACAAGAGATGAACTAGGGTTTGAGATGAGATGGTGCTGTTGAAGATGTTGATGGAGATTTCCCTCCCCAAGATGGGAGAGTTGTTGGTGATGATGATGATGATGATTTCCCCCTCCGGGAGGGAAGTTCCCCCGGCGAAATCGCTCCGCTGGTGGGCAAAAGTGCTCCTGCCCAAGTCCCGCCTCGAGATGGCGGCGCACCGTCCCGAAAGTCTTCTCCTTATTTTTTCTAGGTAAAAATGACTTATATACCAGAAGATGGGCACCAGAGGTGGGCCGAGGAGGGCACAACCACCAGGGCGCGCCTGGGCTCCCTGGCGCGCCCAGGTGGGTTGTGCCCACCTGGTGGGCCCCCTCTGGTAGTTATTTGCTCCAGTATTTCTTATATATTCCATAAAAAATCTCCGTGAAGTTTCAGCTTGTTTAGAGTTGTGCAGAATAGGTGGCCTGACGTAGCTTTTCCAGGTCCACATCTCCAGCTCCCGGAATTCTCCCTCTTGGTGTGTTCTTTGCAAATTATGAGAGAAAAGGCATTAGAATTACTCCAAAAAGCATTATTAAGGATAAAAACATCATAAATAACAGTAAGAAAACATGATGCAAAATGGACGTATCAACTCCCCCAAGCTTAGACCTCGCTTGTCCTCAAGTGAAAACCGAAATCGAAAAACATGTCCACATGCTTTGAGAGAGAGGTGTCGATAAAAACAAAATACAGACATAGAAGCATCATGTAGATTATTATAACAACAACATATTTAAACATAAGACATTTATCATAGAACTTTCATCATATACTTGTCATGAATAAGTAATAGTTCATCACACAATCGAAGTATAAAGCAAAAACTCTATTAGAAACCAACAAACTATGTTTTTAGTCAACTTTGCAACTACAATTCATCATCTTTTCAGGAAGGGTCACGTATCAGAGCCTTTAGGCAAGTCCACATACTCAACCATCATATAGTCTTCTATGATTGCTAACACTCATCGCGTAAACACGAGCAAAACGTTTCAACCAGACACATAGAAAGATAGGGGCTTATAGTTTCGCCTCCCAACATACTCACCTCAAGGGTGATGTCAACAATAATAACTCATGCTATCTATATTATACTGGAGATATGTGCCTAGATCTTTCCTCACCACATGATGCTTGCCAAAAGAGAAAATAAAAAGGAATAGAGGGAAAAACTTTGACTCTTTGCATAAAAGTAAGAGAGAATTCCTTATTTAACACCGGCTTAAACTTTTATTCCCTATTTGACACTGAAAAAATATTTCTTCCCTATCTAACACAGTCTTTAAATTTTGTTCCTAATATAACAATTTCATCCATTTTTTATGCAAACAGTGTTAAATGACACGTGAAATGACAATTCTACCCTCAGATATCTATTCAGTGCTTTTATTTATTCTGGTGTCCTATTTAAGGGTGGAGTCCATGGTTAGTGTAATAGAATGAGCCGATGTCTTATTCCGGTGTCATATTCCTGGAGATCACACATATGAGTACCGAGCAGCCAGCTCCCTACTGGATGGATTTCTTAAGCTAGCTTGCACACATCACACGCACGTATAAAACAACATGGCCGCCGGCTTGTTTGATTGACGGTCGACTCGACGAAACACGCACACGACACAGGCGAAAAATACGAGGACACGCCGAGTTGATCACAAAAGGACCGTGTCATGCCTTTGGATTTATTTCTTTTACCGTGTCGTGCCTTTGGATTTTTAATTGCTAGTATTTCTGATTGTGGTCATGGTTCAGTGTACCTATATATCAGCTGCCAACACAAACTAGCCTTTTCAGAGTATCAAACTCTAGTCGTATAGATATCAATGCATACACATGTATGCGTACAAGACACGGACAGAGACGAGTTGGGTTTAATTCCAACATCGGTGTTCTTGTGCAAGCGGATTGTGGGCCGGGTGAAGCCAATGATAGTGACTTTGAGCTGGCTTAGGTCCTTCTAGTGCCAGGGGTAAACTTGTCATTTCACGTGTCATTTAACACGATTAGGTCAAAAAATGTACGGAAGTGTTATATTGGGAACAAAATTTAAAGTTGGTGTTATATAGGGAAGAAATATTTCTTCGATGTTAAATAGGGAAACAAAATTTAAAACAGTGTCAAATAAGGAATTCTTTCTAAAAGTAAATACATAAAAATTAAAAGATAGACCCTTCACAGAGGGAAGCAGAGGTTGCCATGCGCTTATTTGTTTGTATGCTCAATCCCTTAGTGCAAAAGAACATCACGTTATATTGCCCCTTAAGATGACAACCTTTATTATGCAGTCTGTCGCTTTTATTCTTTGTCATCCAAGTTCGTACAACGCTCAATTTTCTCTTACACTAAATGATCTTACACATTTATAAGCAATTTTTATTGCCTTTTTGCACCGATGACAACTTACTTGAGGGATCTTGCTCAATACATAGGTAGGTATGGTGGACACTTGAAAATAAGATTTGGGTTTAAGGGTTTTTGGATGCACAAGTAGTATCTCTACTTAGTGCGGAATTTTTGGCTAGCAAAGATAGGGGGCAAGCACCACATGTTAAAGGATCTATGACAATATGACTTCTATGTGAATATAAACAAACATAAACCATTAAGTTGTCTTCCTTGTCCAACGTCAACAATCTTGTCATATAATATTTTGATGAGTGCTCACAATCACAAAATATTTCTAGGATAGTATATTTATATGTGAATCTTCTCTTCCCTTATTAATTCTTTTATGAGTTGCATCATTGACTAATGCTATGTTTGTCAATCTATAATAAAATTTTCTACTTATACCTTTCATTATGTGGTGCCATCACCTACCATAGGATTAGTATATGATCTTATTGATTCATTTCCTTTCTTTTATTCATTTCCTTTCTCTTTTTCTTTCTTATTTCTTTTCTTTAATTGCAACATGAAGGTAAAGAAAGCAAAAGCTCAAACAAAACTTTATTATATAACTTGCACACGATTACAAGGATAGATTACTAAGCAAACTCTCAAAGAAGAAAGGATAGAACTAAATTTTTATTCGACTAAAGCGAAAGATCGAACTAAGATAAGTAAAAGCAAAAAGATAGTGGGATGATACGATACCGGGGCACCTCCCCCAAGCTTGGCGAAAGCCAAGGGGAGTGCCCATACCCAATACTTAGTTCTCATTGGGTGATGAAGATGGTGATGGTGGTGGTGATGAAGAAGGTAATGGTGGTGGTGAGAAAGTCAAGGCGTTGCCCTTCGCTTCCTCCAGCTTCTGACGGAGAGTAAAATTCTCCATCATCAACTCGCAATTATCTATCTCGAGTTTTATTATCCTCTTGCATAGAGCCTCCATGCTTTCGTTTTTGAACCAGGGTGGAACCGATTCATCTTCATCTTCTTCGGAGGTCCAGCTATAGTGCTTCTCATCCCCATAGGACTTGGGGTTTGCGATGAGATCAACAACATAGCTCTCACCCTCAGAATCTTGAGATGACATATTTTCAGATCTAACAGGAAAACAACAAGAAAAGAGAATAGAGGATTTCTCTGCGATGCGGTGGTTAACAGGTTCGGGGAGTATATATAGATTTTTTTATCTTGGAGGACAAGAACACGGAAGAAAAACGGAGCCCGAAGGGTGTCCCAGGTGGGCACAACCCACCTGGGCGCCTGGTTTCTTGTGCCCACCAGGGGATGCTTCCTGGAAGTTTCTTTATTCCTAAAATTTAAAAATATTCCAAAAGTGATAAAAAATATTTTTGCAGATTTTTCGGAGTCCGTTTACTTACCGTATCACGTACCTCCTTATTTTGACGATTCTGGAGTGTTCTGGAAGGACTCTTTTATGTGTTCTTCCGGTGTCAAAGTTTGGATAATATTACTTTCAACATTAATAGGCGTACATGAGATATAGTGCTTTATTCGTTGCCCATTGACAACCTTCGGGTTAGTACCTTCGAAATTATTTATTTTGATCGCTCCAGACCGGTAAACCTCCTCGATGATGTATGGGCCTTCCCATTTTGAGAGGAGTTTTCCCGCAAAGAATCTGAAACGAGAGTTGTACAAAAGAACATATTCTCCAACTTTAAATTCATGCTTTTGGATTCTTTTGTCATGCCATCTTTTAACTTTTTCTTTAAATAATTTTGCATTTTCATAAGCTTGGGTTCTCCATTCATCTAGTGAACTTATATCAAATAACCTCTTTTCACCGGCAAGTTTGAAATCATAGTTGAGTTCTTTAACTGCCCAATATGCTTTACATTCTACCTCAAGAGGTAAATGACAAGCTTTTCCATAAACCATTTTATAAGGAGACATACCCATATGATTTTTATATGCTGTTCTATAAGCCCAAAGTCCATCATCTAATTTCTTAGACCAAATTCTTCCTGGACCTATTGACAGTCTTTTGGAAAATAAATTTTATTTCTCTATTGCTAAGTTCAACTTGACCACTAGACTGAGGATGATAATGTGATGCAATTCTATGGTTAACATCATAGTTAGCAAGCATTTTACGAAAAGCACCATGAATAAAGTGTGAACCACCATCAGTCATTAAATATCTAGGGACTCCAAACCTTGGGAAAATAACTTCCTTAAGCATTTTAATAGAGGTGTTGTGATCAACACTACTGGTTGGAATAGCTTCTACCATTTAGTAACATAATCAACAACAACCAAAATATGTGTATAGCCATTAGAGGAAGGAAAAGGTCCCATGTAATCAAATCCCTAAACATCAAATGGTTCAACTGCAAGGGAATAATTCATAGGCATTTCTTGACGCTTACCGATATTACCTATTCTTTGGCATTCATCGCATGATGAGACATACTTACGGGCATCCTTGAAGAGAGTAGGCTAATAAAATCTAGACTGCAATACCTTGTGAGCAGTTCTATATCCAACGTGATGCCCTCCATAAGCTTCAGAGTGACATTTCCATAGGATTTGTCCCTGTTCATGCTCAGGTGCACAACGTCTAATAATATCACCACTCCTTCTTTATAAAGATGTGGGTCATCCCAAAAGTAATGTCTTAAATCATAGAAGAATTTTTTCATTTGTTGGTATGTAAAGCTAGGTGGCAAATATTTAGCAACAATGTAATTAGCATAGTCAACATACCAAGGAGAACTATTAGCAACATTTACTGCAGCTAACTGCTCATCAGGAAAACAATCATTAGTAGGTAGTGGGTTATCAAGCACATTTTCAAGCCTAGACAAGTTATCAGCTACTGGGTTCTCAGCTCCTTTCCTATCAATAATATGTAAATCAAATTCTTGCAACAAGATAACCCAACGAATGAGTCTAGGTCTGCATCTTTCTTTTCCATAAGATATTTAATAGCAGCATGGTCTATGTGAACAGTTACTTTTGAATCAACAATATAAGATCTAAATTTATCACAAGCAAAAACCACTGCTAGAAATTCTTTTTCAGTAGTAGCATAATTTCTTTCAGCATTGTCTAGAGTTTTACTAGCATAATGAATAACATTCAGTTTCTTATCCACTCCTTGTCCTAGAACAACACCAACAACATAATCACTAGCATCACACATAATTTCAAAAGGCAAGTTCCAATCAGGTGTTGAATAATAGGTGCAGAAATTAAGGCTTTCTTAAGTGTTTCAAAGGCTTCTAAACAATCATCATCAAAAACAAAAGGAACATCCTTTTGCAACAGATTAGTGAGAGGCCTAGAAATTTTAGAGAAGTCTTTAATAAACCTCCTATAGCAACCAACATGACCAAGGAAACTACGAATACCTTTGATGTCCTTAGGACATGGCATTTTCTCAATTGCATCAACCTTAGCCTGGTCCACTTCAATGCCTTTCTCAGAAATTTTATGACCCAAGACAATACCTTCATTAACCATGAAGTGGCACTTCTCCCAATTCAAGACAAGATTTGTTTGTTCACATCTCTGCAAAACTCGATCAAGATTGCTTAAACAATCATCAAAAGATTTCCCATACACAGAGAAGTCATCCATGAAAACCTCAACAATCTTTTCACAAGAGTCAGAGAATACATCAGTCATACATCTTTGAAAGGTAGCAGGTGCATTACATAAACCAAAAGGCATACGTCTATAAGCATAAGTTCCAAAAGGACAAGTAAAACTGGTCTTTTCTTGATCAGATTGAGAAACAGGTATTTGTGAAAAACCAGAATATCCATCAAGGAAGCAAAAATGTGTGTGCTTAGATAATCTTTCAAGCATTTGATCAATAAAAGGCAGAGGGTAATGATCTTTTCTAGTTGCTTTGTTTAATTTTCTATAATCAATTACCATTCTATAACCTATAACAGTTCTTTGTGGAATAAGTTCATTCTTATCATTAGGAACAACAATTATACCTCCTTTCTTAGGGACACAATGAACAGGACTTACCCATCTACTATCGGCTATAGGATAGATTATACCTGCTTCCAGAAGTTTTAATATTTCCGTTCTTACCACTTCTTTTATGTTCGGATTTAACCGACGTTGGTGATCAACAACGGGTTTAGCGTTAGGTTCCATATTAATTTTGTGCTGACATAGAGTGGGACTAGTGCCCTTTAAATCATCAAGAGTATATCCAATAGCAGCTCGGTGCTTCCTTAGAACTTTCAATAATCTTTCTTCTTCATGTTCTAAAAGGTTAGCACTGATAATAACAAGATATTTTTTTTCATCAAGATAAACACATTTCAAAGTGTCTGTCAATTCTTTTAATTCAACCACAGGATCACCTTTAGGTGGAGGAGGACCTCCTAGAGTTTCAATAGGCAAATTGTGTTTAAGTAGAGGACGTTGTTCAAAGAAAATCTTATCTATTTCATTTCTTTCATGCATATGTAAATCATTTCATGGTCTAGCAAATATTGTTCTAAAGGATCAGTAGGTGGCACAACAATAGAATCAAGACCAATTAATTCATCCTTACTAGGCAATTCTTTTTCATGATGATTTCTACTAAACTTGGAAAAATTAAACTCATGAGACTCATCACCAAAACTAACACCGACAGTTTGTTTCTTACAATCTATCTTAGCATTTATTGTGTTCAAGAAAGGTCTACCAACGATAATGGGACAAAAGTCATCTTGTGGGGAACTAAGAACAAGAAAATCAGTATGGTATTTTATTTTCCCACACAAGACTTCAACATCTCTAACAATCCCACATGGTGATATGGTGTCTCTATTAGCAAGTTTAATAGTAATATCTATGTCTTCTAACTCTGCAGGTGCTATGTCTTTCTTAATTTCTTGATATAAAGTGTAAGGAATAGCACTCACACTAGCACCCATGTCACATAAACCATGATAACAGTGACCTCATATTTTAACTGAGATGACAGGCATGCCAACAACCGGTCTATGTTTATCCCTTTTATTGGGTTTGGCAATTCTAGCAGCTTCTTCACAGAAGTAAATAACATGCCCATCCACATCTTCTTCTAAGAGATCTTTAACCATAGCAATGCAAGGTTCTGCTTTAATTTGTTCGTCAGGTTTGGGTGTTCTAATATAGCTTTTGTTAACCACAATTGAAACTTTAGCATGTTCCTTTATCCTAATAGGAAAAGGTGGTTTCTCAATATAAGCAGAAGGAACAACTGGATCAACATTATAAAGTATAGTTTCTTATTTAACTGGTGCTAGTCTTTTAGTTTCTTCTTTAATAGGTGTGTCGTGGTTTTGTCACGGCAGATGTCCTAAGGAAAGGACTTAGTCGTGGAGCCATCGCTACGGGTTAGCTTAAAGGGGTTAAAGCGGACAAGGGATGCAGAGAGTTTATATTGGTTCGGCCCCTTGCGGTGAAGGTAAAGGCCTAATCCAGTTGTTGTGGAATTGCTAGGGTTTCGATGACCAGGGAGCGAATACGCTTTGCCTGAGTCTCGAGTTGTTGTCTGTTGTCCTCAAACCGCCGCCGGGTCGTCCCCTTATATACATGGGTTGACGCCCGTCAGTTTACAGAATCCCGAGGCCGGCTCATAAACGCGCCCGGCTCGGTCTCTACTCTTTCTATCTTACAATACAAGTTACATATTAATACCGGTTTAAGTCTACAGGCCTTAAACCGGCTCTGGGCCCTGGCCTTCATAAAGCGTCATCGTCTTTGTCTTCATGGGCTTCAAATATAGTGAACCATTATCGGGTTAACCCGGCCTCTCCTGGCCGGTTTACGCCCAATAGTAATATCCCCAACATTAGGCCCCAGATTGATTTGAACTGGTTCATGTCAATCCTTAACTCATCATCATCTTCACAGAAATCTTGTAAACCGCCATGACGTCACTTGCCAGGACCATGGTAGATCGTCATGACATCATCTGTTATTAAGAACTGTGCATAACCCACCTTCATTAATGGGCCTCCGATAACCGAGGCAACAGAGCTGTCATGTCCCCATTTTTCGGGCTCCTCGATTCTCGCGCCTGCCACTTATCCATTCACCTTATAAATAAGGCCGAGGGGTCCTTTTCACTTTCCCCCCTCGTGCCTCTTCACATCGTCTTCTTCCTCGCGCCGACCGACCTTTGAGCTTCGCTGCTGCTGTCGTCCTTTGCCTCTGCCTCAACAACGACCGCTGCATCAACCTGACCGTACCAGAGAAACGCGGCGATCCTCCGCTACTTCCTCAGCACCAGTAAGTTCCTCTTCCCCTTACTTTAGATCCACCATTAGGGTTCGTGTTCTTCATAGTTCTCCGAAGTTCTTGAAGCTGCTCTTCCTTGTTCCTCTTCAGTAACCCCAATGGCTAGTTAGATCTGACTTTTCCAAGCGCCCTTGTAGTTTAAACTCCTTTTTCCTTGTTAAGGCATCTACTTTCTATCAAACTCATCTGAACTTACTGAACTTTTCGAGCACTTGAAATTAGGTTAGAATATATTTTCATTTTCCAACACACGGTAGATCTGAAATTATCATACCAAGCTGTGAAACTTGTTTTCCTTTACTTACGCATCTTTAAACTTGTATCTTCAATACCATATTAGGCGGTTTAATACCATAGAAAATGATGATCCGGTAGGTACTATTAGTTCCCTATTGATCCGCCAATGCATTTGTCTTTGCACTTTCTCTATTATCAGACTCTGGTTTACCAATAACAAACTCCGGTTTAACACTATGCGCACACCATTACACCACTTTACAGTTGTCCATTGTGAATCTTAAACCGGCAATAATTATGTTTCAGCTTGTCATTGAAATGGCCAAACAAGTCTATGAGTGCAACTGGGCCCCTTCCCGGGTCACTGATGATCAATTAAGCAGTTGTGTTGCAACTGGCGCTTTAGCCAAGAAAGAGGTCATCCATTGGCGGGCCCCTGGACCGAAAAACCCTCCTGAGCCCAAAGATGGAGAAGTAATCGTTTTTGTTGACCACCTGGCCTGAGGCTTTAGCCCTCCAGGTTCAAAATTCTTCCAAGACGTGCTTACCAGTTTTCAGCTTCATCCTCAGGACATCGGTCCAAACTCTGTGTCCAACATCTGCCATTTCCAAGTCTTTTGTGAGGCTTATCTCCAAGAGGAGCCCATAGTTGAATTGTTTAGAGATTTCTTCCATTTAAACCGTCGCACAGAGTTCTCAGATGGACCCAATACTGAACTTGGCGGTATGGCGGTTCAAAAAAGGAAGGAAGTCAGCTTCCCTCACGCCAAGCTTCACAGTCACCCCAAGGAGTGGAACCAAACTTGGTTTTACTGCAAAGACACATCTCCACCTGACGAAAATCCCTTGCCGGGCTACCGACCTCACCGTCTTAGCAATACACATCCCTTTCCTCAGAGGTTGACTGCAAAAGAGAGGTCCAAGTATGCCCCACAGCTGTCAAAGCTTAGAGCCTTCATGGCAAACGGCTTAACAGGTGTTGACTTTGCTCGTTGTTGGATAAGCTGGAGCATTCTGCCCTTAAGCCAGCGCCTCGGCTTGATGTGTCAATACACAGGGAGCTTGACTGATCCTCAACGTCATATGGACATTCAACTATCAGCAGCTGAAGTTACAGAGGCTGTTAAGAAAATGTTGAATGAAACGGAGGCCGTCTGCGGCCAGACCGGACTAAGTCCTTTCTGGACCTCCAACAAATCGCCAGCTGTAAGAATCATATGTCTTCTTTGTTTTCAGCTTAACCCTTTGACACATGCACTCAATATCTTGTTCATCTTTGCCAGGGTGACGATCCGTTCAGCAATAGGAAACCGCCACAGGATAAACCGGCAAAACCACAAGACAAACCGGCAAAGCCACTTCGCCCGAAGACTAAGGTTGTGAAGAAACCTAGCAAGAAAAGGACCACTGCATCTTCCGAGGCAAATGCTGACGCCAGTGTAGCTAATCCGGACTCAGAGGTAGAACTTGACTCTCTTGGTTCATTTTTCATACACCTCATTGACAATAAGTTTTATCAGGACGACGCTGAGGGCAGTCAAGCTGATGACGCAGAGGTAATCCTTCTTTTCTCCGACTCAGATCCTCCGCCAACATAAAAAATCCGCCGAGCAAACCGGAAAATAAAATTTTCTCACCCCCTTGCTTACTTGGATCCAAACTTTCTTTTGAAGACTCAGCAACACGAAGCTCGCCGCACAACCCGGCACAGCGGCCAGGTAGTTACCTCCGCTGGTTTACCGAATACTTCGGTTCGGAAACGCCAACCAGAGGTCTCTCATACCCTTGATACTTCTTGCCCCAAGGCGGGTTGTTTTCGACAACCTCTTAATCCGTCTGATTCAAATTATCAGGGAACACCTCACTCATCTTCTGGCGAGTCAACAACTACTCAACTTCCTGCTCTCAAAACAGTTCCTGGGTGAGTTATGTTTTAAACTGACTCTTAATACCTTACATTCACCTGATGTATTGACCCTTCTTATATTTGTTCTTTTCAGTGCCAAGCCTCGACCCAGTAAGAAGGCTCGGCTAAATAAACCGGCTGACAATAATGTGGTTATTGAACCGGAGAAAACTCCAGATCCGAAAGGAACAAATGCTGATGTTATTCATGATGATCCGCCACCTCAAGATAATGATTTCATTGTTGAACACGCAGAAGTGGACACCACAGGCCACACTGAGAAACCGACAAGCCCGGCCCGAACTGATGATAAACCGGCAAGTCCAGTGAAAACTGCTGATAAACCGTCGACTCCATTGAAGGCTGTTGGTGATAAAGAAGATGACATCATGATTACTCGCTTTGGCCACACCACTCCTGGCAATCCGGTCGCTTTATCTAAACATAGCGCCAAAGATGAACTTTCTGCTATGAACAAGGGCAAATGGAACACTGATTTGTCAAGCTATGCCCATCTCAATGCCCAAGACCTTCACTCTGGCTTCTTGAACCGTTTGTACACCAGCCGCGACTATGAAGCCGGTTTGGTAAACTTAATGAAAGAGCGATACGAGGTAACTAATGCTCAACTCTGCATAACTGTTTCTCTTTTTAATTCCAAATACCAACTCCAGTAGCCCCCAAGTCACGGTTTATGATATCAATCTAAACCGGGACTTATTAATAACTTAACTTTGCATGCTCAGCCTCCAGGGACCGAGTTATCTCTTTAAGATGAACCGGTCGTTTAAAATTGCAATACTGTAACTTTCATTGGTGTAGCCCCCAAGGGCCGGTTTAACTTTATAAAGATGAACCGGGACTGTAGAAGAATTCCCATATCAGTACTTTGAGCAAACATACATTAGTCCCCAAGTGCCAGGAACAATACTTGTATTGAGCTTGGGACTTCATAGAAATGCCTGACAAGGAACAAATATGCATTAGCCCCCAAGTATCAAGGGCATAACTTGTTATGTGCTTGATACTTCAAATATGCACTATCAACTTATGATACTTCTGTCTGTTACAGGCTGAGCTGAGCAAAAAGGAGGCTCAAACCGCTGATCTACAAGAAAATATCAAATCTCAGCAAGCCGAAACCTCCAAGGCCAAGGAAGAGTTGACCAACGCTTTAGGTGCTATGGAGAAACTGAAAGAAAGTTTCAATAAGGAGCGGGCGGATTGGGAGAAAGAAAAATCCGCTTTGCGAAAAAGAGCCGAAGACACAGAAGCAGCGCTTAAACCGGTGGTAGATGAGCTGACTGGCGTAAAGCGGCAGATACATGCCATGACTACTGCTGTGTTCGGTAAACATCCTTGCTTCATGCTTTCAACATATCTTCCCATGCGTTGCCAGTTTACTGACGTTTGTAATAATGCAGGAACTCGCATTAGCCATCTGGGCTCTGATGTAGAGAAAAAGTCGAAGGCTGCCTATACTCTGATAGAGCAATTATATACCGGTGCACAGCGTATCATCTATACTGCTTCACACAACAAGCCTCCTCCCACTTTGATCAAGGAAACTTTACAAAGGTTATCTATGCTTCCTGCTCGGGTAGAAGAGCTAAAAAAGTCTGCTGCAAGGGCGGGCGCTCTGACGGCACTAACCCGGGCGAAAGCATGGGTACCAGACCTTGATCCAGTGGAAGTGGCCAAAGGCTATCCCAGCTTAAAAGAAGATGGATCAGAGTTTGTCAATGATGATCTCCGAGCCATAAACTGGGAAGTACGTCCACTAGCTTGTCAACTGGCTGAAGAAGCGGATCTCTCATACTACCAGGCGAGCTATGATGACAAGAACAGACGGGTTGCTGCACCAATTCCGGAAGCGCAAAATCTTATCCCACCAGTCCGTAAGCACACCTATGCCCCTGACATTGAACCGTCCACCCTTATAAGTGATGAAGCTGTATTCCAAGCCCTAACTGGGGTCGACTGGGCAACTATTGACTTCCAGCCACTGGGTAGAGAGGAGGGAGTTGAACTGGTGCAAGATGATCCGCAGCCATCAGGTCAAGCTGGTGACGAATCATGATCCGGAGGCCGGTTTAATCTTCTATATGCTGCAATACTTATTGCGAAACAATGATCCTTTTGGGCACTGAAACGCCTTGTAATAGGCTAGTTAAAACTCTTGGTCTGGTATGCCTTCGTGCATATTTATCTATGACTGATCCTTGCTAATCTGCCATGCTTAAGATATATCATGCACATAATCCATAGTGATTTACTCAAGCTATTCCTACACATAAGAAATAGATAGTGTCCTGGCGGTGTACCGCCGAACGGGTCATGATGCCCAGATATATAGCCAGGGTGTATAACCGAGGCTGGAAAAAGACAATCAAATATGAAAAATACTTGATAGCTGTGACTTTGAGTCATAATGTTGGCTGACCAACTGTTGTAGGGAGGGTAATTACCCTAAACTGGAGTGTCAATAACTCCTGTCATATTATGCCGGCTTATGATAAAACCGTTCCGGGTTGTACTAAACACCGGTTTATTCAATGCTGGCGACTTGGAGTCGAAACCAGACCGGGTTAAGGAACTCCGGGTTGTAAGTGATTATGTACTGAAAACTTGTAGTTGACAGCCTAGCCTGGTTGATGAACACCGGTTTGTCAAAAAATCATCATAAGTCTTGTCAAAAGAAAAATTGGGCAAAAAGCAAATGAAAACTTGTAGTCGAGGCTTTTCACGGGCTGCCAGGCCCCAAATTCGAGGCTTTTCATGGGCTGCCAGGCCACTGAGTTAAACCATTTTACAAAGCCTTTTAAGATGGTCCTCAATCCTTAACCAATCATCATTTTAACTTGACAAGTTCAGGGTCTTTTTTAGAGTAACTTGTCAAAGTTCGAAGGGTCATACCAGGTTTACCTGGGCGGAGTGACTTACTTAAATAGGCAGGCTAACCCGGGGTTTTAGGTGTATACACCAGGCTTCCAAGCCATGGCGTGATAGCCTATTACAAGTGTAGATTCTTTGTTCATTGCGACAGCAAAGAATCCCCAAGTAATATTTTGAGCTGTGCTTAGTGGGTGCCTATGTTTGAGTTGTTCTTTTGCAACACTCTCTTTGGCCCCGAAGTAATTTGGCATTTGAGCTAATCAAGAGGTGTGACTATGGTTCGAATACGACCAAGCCCCCAAGTGATGCTGTATATAAAGCTTTTAATAAGCTGAATGAAGGGGTAAACCGGATGCCGCTTTATGAACAGAAGCCCCCATGTAACCACACATGATATAAGAAAAACAATAGATACCCCGCTTTAGCTGAGGTTCCAGTTTATTATATTTATCATAATATATACATTGTCATAACTATATACATAAGCAAAGCCTATGGCTCAAGTATAGTAGGGCCGAAGATGAGCAATATTCCACGGCCGGTGGGTCTCCTCCTCCGATTTACGTGAAACTTTGTGCTCTCGAACATCAATGAGGTAGTATGACCTATTGTGCAGATTCTTGCTGACCACAAAGGGTCCTTCCCAAGGGGGGGATAACTTGTGCATATCCGTCTGATCCTGAATGAGTCGGAGCACCAAATCGCCTTCTTGAAAGGTTCTGGTTCTAACTCGGCGGCTGTGATAGCGATGCAGATCCTGCTGGTAAATCGCCGAACGGGCTACTGCAATGTCACGCTCCTCATCTAACAGATCAAGCGCTTCCTGCCGTGCCTTCTCATTGTCCGCTTCAACATAAGCCGCCACACGAGGCGAGTCATGACAGATGTCGCTTGGGAGAACCGCCTCCGCTCCATAAACCATGAAAAAAGGCGTGTAACCCGTTGATCTGTTGGGCGTGGTATTGATGCTCCATAACACAGAAGGTAACTCCTCAACCCAACAACCCGGCGTCCGCTGCAAAGGAACCATAAGCCGGGGTTTGATGCCTCTCAAAATCTCTTGGTTGGCCCTCTCTGCTTGACCATTGGACTGAGGATGAGCCACTGATGATACGTCAAGCCGGATGTGCTCACGTTGACAGAACTCCTTCATGGCACCCTTTGATAAATTGGTACCATTATCTGTTATAATGCTGTGTGGAAAGCCGAACCAGAAGATCACTTTTTGATGAACTGAACCGCCGTAGCTGCATCACACTTACTGACTGGCTCTGCCTCCACCCACTTGGTGAATTTATCAACCGCCACCAAAAGGTGGGTATTCTTGTCCTTGGATCTCTTAAAGGGCCCAACCATATCCAGCCCCCAAGTTGCAAACTGCCAGGTGATTGGAATCATCCTCAATTCTTGAGCCGGCACATGAGCATGCCTTGAGAATTTTTGACATCCATCACACTTTTTGACTAAGTCCTCGGCATCAGCATGAGCCGTCAGCCAATAGAAACCATGACGAAACGCCTTGGCTACCAGAGATTTTGAACCGGCGTGGTGACCACAATCTCCTTCATGGATCTCACGCAGAATTTCACGGCCTTCGTCAGGAGATACACAACGTTGGAATGCCCCTGTAACACTGCAATGATGTAACTCTCCATTGATAATAGTCATGGACTTGGACCGCCGGATTATCTGCCTGGCCAAAGTCTCATCCTCTGGTAACTCGCCCCGGTTCATATACGCCAAATATGGGACTGTCCAATCCAGGATAACATGAAGAGCCGCCACCAACTGAGCCTCCGGATCAGGAACAACCAAGTCCTCTTCACCAGGGAGCTTGACGGACGGGTTATGCAGCACATCTAGGAAGGCATTAGGTGGAACCGGTTTACGTTGGGAACCCAAACGGCTTAAAGCGTCCGCCGCTTCATTCTTCCGCCGGTCCACATGATCCACCTGATAACCTTTGAAGTGACCTGCAACAATATCCACCTCACGACGATATGCCGCCATGAGTGGGTCTTTGGAGTCCCAAGTGCCGGACACTTGTTGAGCCACCAGATCCGAGTCACCAAAGCACTTAACCCGGCTTAGATTCATCTCCTTAGCCATCCGAAGACCATGGAGTAAAGCCTCATATTCAGCTGCATTGTTAGTGCAAGGGAACATTAAATAGAGAACATAACAAAACTTATCACCTCGTGGGGATAAGTTTATTTAACTCTGGCTCCCAAGCCTTCCAATTGCCTGGACCCATCAAAATGAATAGTCCAATACGTATTATCAGGCTTCTCCTTAGGCATCTGCAACTCTGTCCAGTCATTGATGAAATCCACAAGAACTTGAGACTTCATAGCTGTCCGTGGAATATATTTCAAACCATGGGGTCCCAGCTCAATGGCCCACCTGGCCACTCAGCCTGTAGCTTCTCTGTTTTGAATAATATCACCCAAGGGAGCAGAGATGACCATAGTAATGGGATGACCAAGGAAATAATGCTGCAACTTGCGACTGGCCCTGAATACCCCATATACTAGCTTCTGCCAATGTGGGCATCTCTGTTTAGACTCAATTAAGACCTCACTTACATAATAGGCCGGCCTTTGAACCGAATATTCTTTTCCGGCCTCCTTGCGCTCCACCACAATAGCCATGCTAACAACCCGGGCGTTAGCTGCCACATATAGCAACAATGGGTCCTTATCAACAGGAGCAGCAAGAACTGGCGGATTAGCAAGCTGCCGCTTTAAGTCCTCAAACGCTTCATTGGCGGCGTGACTCCAGACGAAGTTATCTGTTTTCTTCAGCATCTGATATAAAGGAATAGCCTTCTCACCAAGACGACTGATAATGTAACATTTCAAATTTTCAATTTGGAATGTTATACATAGATCATTCATGCATATCATATTTTATTGCATTTCGTTTTGCAATCCTCGAAATTCTAAGCAACTCAAGGACCCTCGGAGAGAGTTGGGGATTTCACCGTTTTCGTATTTGAATCTTATCAAATATCGAAACGAGGATGATTTGTTTTAGTTATTTTTCTCTCCAAAAATATTTCATATTAAAATTCATGAGAGGGAATAAAATGACTTTCCCAAAAATAATGAAATATTGGAGGAAAAGTATTAAAAACAAATTAGTATTTTATTTGGGATTTTATTGCTATTTTATTTGCATAGGAAAAATACGCGTTTTTCAAAATAGCATTTTAGAATAAATGTTCACCTCGTCAGGCATATTTTTAGAAGACGGGGAAAATTTATTTCGCGATTTTTGGAGTCCGTTTAGTATTTCTTTTCTTTCTTTTTCTGCACGTCCGAATTATTTAAAAAAAAACTGAACCGACTCCGGGCCGTACCCGAGCGGGACTCCGCCCGGGGCAGCCTTTATAAGCCGCCACCCCCGGTACGAACAGCCCACACCGCCCCAAACCCTAACCCTCGCCGCAGCCCACCGCCGCCGCCGACCGCCGCCGACCACCGCCGCCGCCGCCGCCCGTCGTTTTTTAGAAAAACCGATCGGTTTATTTTTTTTATTTTCTTAGATTCGTTTTTTTCCGGTTTAGTTAAATAGCGGACGTTCGTCCATACGTTCATTTTAACGAACGGTTTTCGTTAGTTAACCGCAGACAGCGAACGTTCGTCAGTTTTTTTATCGGATTTTCCGCGATTATTTTCGATCGCGATTTCTGATCCGATTTTCGTTTCTGTTTATCTTTTCGCTCGTAAGTCGGAATCAGGCGATTCAAGCGCCCAGATCTTCGTATCGAGATCCTCTTTCCATTTAACCAACTTGAACAAGATTTTGGTACTGTAAATTTGACCTTAGATCAGATTAGTAAACGAATCTTGTTTTGCTCGCAGTTTGAGTTTCGTTGCTCCGTTTGGTTTGATTCTTTTTGCAAACTGGAGTTCTTAAGTTGAACTTTCTGGTTAGATCTTCTTATTTGAGATTTACTCGTGCGTCTTTGCTTGTTGCTTATGTATTCTATTGTTTGTTTGCGATAGAATTCCTGGAGTGCGAAGCGTGCTACTACGAGTCTCTAGGTTTTGCGGATCGTCAGCAAGGCAAGTAACACTTTGATCATATTCCTCATTACCGAGTTTTTATGCATTAGTTCCAATCCTCAAACATTGCATGATTAGGATATCATTAACTTGTGGGTTGGGATGTAGATGACGAGGTAGAACCTATTACCTGTTTATTATCAAACCCTTGGAAGTTACTTCTATGTTATGCTTATGTTGCTATGCTATGCTCGTAGACGTGGATTGGGTGAGTGATATCCATGACAAATGTGAGATTGATAATTAATGGTTCAACTTAAGGTGGCTACTTAAACACACATCTGGGTGGATTGGTTGCGGATACCTGGGGTTCCAGCTCTGTCCATTTGGTTCGCCACCCAGGTTCAAAGGGATCTAAAGATTATTCATACTGGAAACTTCCGTGTGCAGCCACAAGCCATTATGGGCTCTGGCATAGTTGAGTATGCTACATGTGAAGGAAATATGCCCTAGAGGTAATAATAAAGTTATTATTTATTTCCTTATATCATGATAAATGTTTATTATTCATGCTAGAATTGTATTAACCGGAAACATAATACTTGTGTGAATACATAAACAAACAGTATGTCACTAGTATGCCTCTACTTGACTAGCTCGTTGATCAAAGATGGTTATGTTTCCTAGCCATAGACATGAGTTGTCATTTGATTAACGAGATCACCTCATTAGGAGAATGACGTGATTGACTTGACCCATTCCGTTAGCTTAGCACACGATCGTTTAGTATTCTGCTATTGCTTTCTTCATGACTTATACATGTTCCTATGACTATGAGATTATGCAACTCCCGTTTACCGGAGGAACACTTTGTGTGCTACCAAACGTCACAACGTAAATGGGTGATTATAAAGGTGCTCTACAGGTGTCTCCAAAGGTACTTGTTGGGTTGGCGTATTTCGAGATTAGGATTTGTCACTCTGATTGTCGGAGAGGTATCTCTGGGCCCTCTCGGTAATGCACATCACTATAAGCCTTGCAAGCATTGCAGCTAATGAGTTAGTTGCGGGATGATGTATTACGGAACGAGTAAAGAGACTTGCCGGTAACGAGATTGAACTAGGTATTGAGATACCGACGATCGAATCTCGGGCAAGTAACATACCGATGACAAAGGGAACAACGTATGTTGTTATGCGGTTTGACCGATAAAGATCTTCGTAGAATATGTGGGAGCCAATATGAACATCCAGGTTCCACTATTGGTTATTGACTGGAGAAGTGTCTCGGTCATGTCTACATAGTTCTCGAACCCGTAGGGTCCGCACGCTTAAGGTTTCGATGACGGTTATATTATGAGTTTATGAGTTTGATGTACCGAAGGTTGTTCGGAGTCCCGGATGTGATCACGGACATAACGAGGAGTCTCGAAATGGTCGAGACATAAAGATTGATATATTGGAAGCCTATGTTTGGATATCGGAAGTGTTCCGGGTGAAATCGGGATTTTACCGGAGTACCGGGAGGTTACCGGAACCCCCCGGGAGGCCGTTGGGCCTTGGTGGGCCTTAGTGGGAAAGGAGGGCACCAGCGGTACTACCGCTCCACTCGCGGTACTGCCGCCTAAGGAACCTAAGCGGTACTACCGCTTGGTAGGCGGTACTACCGCTTGGTAGGCAGTACTACCGCCGACTCCAACTAGGAGAAGGGGGGAGTCCTACTCCCGGTGGGAGTAGGACTCCTTCTGGCGCCTCCAAACCCTGGTCGGCCACCTCCCCCTTGGCTCCTTTATATACAGAGGCAGGGGGGCGCCACACAGACACACGATTGATTGGATCTCTTAGCCGTGTGCGGCGCCCCCTACACCAAATTACACCTCGATAATACTGTAGCGGTGCTTAGGCGAAGCCCTGCGTCGGTAGAACGTCAACATCGTCACCACGCCGTTGTGCTGACGAAACTCTCCCTCAACACTCGGCTGGATCGGAGTTCGAGGGACGTCATCGAGCTGAACGTGTGCTGAACTCGGAGGTGCCGTACGTTCGGTGCTTGATCGGTCGGATCGTGAAGACGTACAACTACATCAACTGTTGATCGGTCGGATCGTCAAGTACGACTACATCGACCGCGTTGTCATAACGCTTTCGCTTTCGGTCTACGAGGGTACGTGGACACACTCTCCCTCTCGTTGCTATACATCACCATGATCCTGTGTGAGCGTAGGAATTTTTTTGAAATTACTACGAAACCCAACAGTGGTATCAGAGCCTGGTTTTATGCGTTGATGTTATGCACGAGTAGAACACAAGTGAGTTGTGGGCGATATAAGTCATACTGCTTACCAGCATGTCATACTTTGGTTTGGCGGTATTGTGAGATGAAGCGGCCCGGACCAACATTACGCGTACGCTTACGCGAGACCGGTTTCACCGCTGCGAGCACTCGTTGCTTAAAGGTGACTGGCGGGTGTCTGTCTCTCTCACTTTAGTTGAATCGAGTGTGGCTACGCCCGGTCCTTGCGAAGGTTAAAACAGCATCTACTTGACAAACTATCGTTGTGGTTTTGATGCGTAGGTAAGAACGGTTCTTGCGAAGCCCGTAGCAGCCACGTAAAACTTGCAACAACAAAGTAGAGGACGTCTAACTTGTTCTTGCAGGGCATGTTGTGATATGATATGGCCAAGGCATGATGTGATATAATTTGTTGTATGAGATGATCATGTTTTGTAACCGAGTTATCGGCAACTGGCAGGAGCCATATGGTTGTCGCTTTATTGTATGCAATGAAATCGCGATGTAATGCTTTACTTTATCACTAAGCGGTAGCGATAGTCGTGAAAGCATAAGTTTGGCGAGACGACAACGATGCTACGATGGAGATCAAGGTGTCGCGCCGATGACAATGGTGATCATGACAGTACAATGATGCTACGATGGAGATCAAGGTGTCGTGCCGGTGACGATGGTAATCGTGAAGGTGCTTCAGAGATGGAGATCACAAGCACAAGATGATGATGGCCATATCATATCACTTATATTGATTGCATGTGATGTTTATCTTTTATGCATCTTATTCTGCTTAGAACGACGGTAGCATTATAAGATGATCTCTCACTAAATTATCAAGTAAAAGGTGTTCTCCCTGAGTATGCACCGTTGCAAAGTTCTTCGTGCTGAGACACCACGTGATGATCGGGTGTGATAGGCTCTACGTTCAAATACAACGGGTGCAAAACAGTTGCGCACGCGGAATACTCAGGTTAAACTTGACGAGCCTAGCATATAACAGATATGGCCTCGAAACACGGAGACCGAAAGGTCGAGCGTGAATCATATAGTAGATATGATCAACATAGTGATGTTCACCATTGAAACTACTCCGTCTCACGTGATGATCGGACACGGTTTAGTTGATTTGGATCACGTGATCACTTAGAGGATTAGAGAGATGTCTATCTAAGTGGGAGTTCTTAAGTAATATGATTAAATTGAACTTAAATTTATCATGAACTTAGTACCTGATAGTATCTTGCTTGTCTATGTTGTTGTAGATAGATGGCCCGTGCTGTTGTTCCGTTAAATTTTAATGCGTTCCTTGAGAAAGCAAAGTTGAAAGATGATGGTAGCAATTACACGGACTGGGTCCGTAACTTGAGGATTATCCTCATTGCTGCACAGAAGAATTACGTCCTGGAAGCACCGCTAGGTGTACCACCTGCCCCGGCAACTGCAGACATTATGAATGCCTGGCAGTCGCGTGTTGATGACTACTCGATAGTTCAGTGTGCCATGCTTTACGGCTTAGAACCGGGTCTTCAACGACGTTTTGAACGTCATGGAGCATATGAGATGTTTCAGGAGTTGAAGGTAATATTTCAAGCAAATGCCCGGATTGAGAGATATGAAGTCTCCAATAAGTTCTATAGCTGCAAGATGGAGGAGAATAGTTCTGTCAGTGAGCATATACTCAAGATGTCTGGGTATCATAATCACATGATTCAGCTGGGAGTTAATCTTCCGGATGATAGCGTCATTGACAGAATTCTTCAATCACTGCCACCAAGCTACAAGAGCTTCGTGATGAACTATAATATGCAAGGGATGGAAAAGACTATTCCCGAGCTCTTCGCGATGCTAAAGGCTGCGGAGGTAGAAATCAAAAAGGAGCATCAAGTGTTGATTGTTAACAAAACCACCAGTTTCGAAAAAGGGCAAAGGGAAGAAGAAGGGGAACTTCAAGAAGAACAGCAAGCAAGTTGCTGCTCAGGAGAAGAAACCCAAGTCTGGACCTAAGCCTGAGACTGAGTGCTTCTACTGCAAACAAACTGGTCACTGGAAGCGGAACTGCCCCAAGTATTTGGCGGATAAGAAGGATGGCAAGGTGAACAAAGGTATATATGATATACATGTTATTGATGTGTACCTTACTAGTACTCGCAGTAGCACCTGGGTATTTGATACTGGTTCTGTTGCTAATATTTGCAACTCGAAACAGGGGCTACGGATTAAGCGAAGATTGGCTAAGGACGAGGTGACGATGCGCGTGGGAAACGGTTCCAAAGTCGATGTGATCGCAGTCGGCACGCTACCTCTACATCTACCTTCGGGATTAGTTTTAGACCTAAATAATTGTTATTTGGTGACAGCGTTGAGCATGAACATTATATCTGGATCTTGTTTGATGCGAGACGGTTATTCATTTAAATCAGAGAATAATGGTTGTTCTATTTATATGAATAATATCTTTTATGGTCATGCACCCTTGATGAACGGTCTATTTTTGTTGAATCTCGATAGTAGTAATACACATATTCATAATATTGAATCCAAAAGATGCAGAGTTGATAATGATAATGCTACTTATTTGTGGCACTGCCGTTTAGGTCATATCGGTGTAAAGCGCATGAAGAAACTCCATACTGATGGACTTTTGGAACCTCTTGATTATGAATCACTTGGTACTTGCGAACCGTGCCTCATGGGCAAGATGACTAAAACGCCGTTCTCCGGAACTATGGAGCGAGCAACTGATTTGTTGGAAATCATACATACTGATGTATGTGGTCCAATGAATGTTGAGGCTCGCAGCGGGTATCGTTATTTTCTCACCTTCACAGATGATTTAAGCAGATATGGGTATATCTACTTAATGAAGCATAAGTCTGAAACGTTTGAAAAGTTCAAGGAATTTCAGAGTGAAGTGGAAAATCACCGTAACAAGAAAATAAAGTTTCTACGATCTGATCGTGGAGGAGAATATTTGAGTTACGAGTTTGGTATTCATTTGAAACAATGCGGAATAGTTTCGCAACTCACGCCACCCGGAACACCACAGCGTAATGGTGTGTCCGAACGTCGTAATCGTACTTTACTAGATATGGTGCGATCTATGATGTCTCTTACTGATTTACCGCTATCGTTTTGGGGCTATGCTCTAGAGACTGCTGCATTCACGTTAAATAGGGCACCATCTAAATCCGTTGAGACGACGCCTTATGAACTGTGGTTTGGCAAGAAACCAAAGTTGTCGTTCCTTAAAGTTTGGGGCTGCGATGCTTATGTGAAAAAGCTTCAACCTGATAAGCTCGAACCCAAATCGGAGAAATGTGTCTTCATAGGATACCCAAAAGAGACTGTTGGGTACACCTTCTATCACAGATCCGAAGGCAAGACTTTTGTTGCTAAATTTGGATCCTTTCTAGAGAAGGAGTTTCTCTCGAAAGAAGTGAGTGGGAGGAAAGTAGAACTTGATGAGATAACTGTATCTCCTCCATTGTTGGAAGGTAGTTCATCACAGAAATCTGTTCCTGTGACTCCTACACCAATTAGTGAGGAAGTTAATGATGATGATCATGAAACTTCAGATCAAGTAACTACTGAACCTCGTAGATCAACCAGAGCGAGATCCGCACCAGAGTGGTACGGTAATCCTGTTTTGGAAGTTATGTTACTAGACCATGACGAACCTACGAACTATGAAGAAGCGATGGTGAGCCCAGATTCCGCAAAATGGCTTGAGGCCATGAAATCTGAGATGGGATCCATGTATGAGAACAAAGTGTGGACTTTGGTTGACTTGCCCGGTGATCGGCAAGCAATTGAGAATAAATGGATCTTTAAGAAGAAGACTGACGCTGACGGTAATGTTACTGTCTACAAAGCTCGACTTGTTGCAAAAGGGTTTCGACAAGTTCAAGGGATTGACTACGATGAGACTTTCTCACCCGTAGCGATGCTTAAGTCTGTCCGAATCATGTTAGCAATTGCCGCATTTTATGATTATGAAATTTGGCAAATGGATGTAAAAACTGCATTCCTGAATGGGTTTCTGGAAGAGGAGTTGTATATGATGCAACCGGAAGGTTTTATCGATCCAAAGGGAGCTAACAAAGTGTGCAAGCTCCAGCGATCCATTTATGGACTGGTGCAAGCCTCTCGGAGTTGGAATAAACGTTTTGATAGTGTGATCAAAGCATATGGGTTTATACAGACTTTTGGAGAAGCCTGTATTTACAAGAAAGTGAGTGGGAGCTCTGTAGCATTTCTGATATTATATGTGGATGACATATTGTTGATCGGAAATAATATAGAATTTCTGGATAGCATAAAGGGATATTTGAATAAGAGTTTTTCAATGAAAGACCTCGGTGAAGCTGCTTATATATTGGGCATTAAGATCTATAGAGATAGATCAAGACGCTTGATTGGACTTTCACAAAGCACATACCTGGACAAAGTTTTGAAGAAGTTCAAAATGGATCAGGCGAAGAAAGGGTTCTTGCCTGTGTTGCAGAGTGTGAAGTTGAGTAAGACTCAATGCTCGACCACTGCAGAAGATAGAGAGAAGATGAAAGATGTTCCCTATGCTTCAGCCATAGGCTCTATCATGTATGCAATGCTGTGTACCAGACCTGATGTGTGCCTTGCTATTAGTTTAGCAGGGAGGTACCAAAGTAATCCAGGAGTGGATCACTGGACAGCGGTCAAGAAAATCCTGAAATACCTGAAAAGGACTAAGGATATGTTTCTCGTTTATGGAGTTGACAAAGAGCTCGTCGTAAGTGGTTACATCGATGCAAGCTTTGACACTGATCCGGACGATTCTAAATCGCAAACCGGATACGTGTTTATATTGAACGGTGGAGCTGTCAGTTGGACGAGTTCTAAACAAAGCGTCGTGGCGGGATCTACATGTGAAGCGGAGTACATAGCTGCTTCGGAAGCAGCAAATGAAGGAGTCTGGATGAAGGAGTTCATATCCGATCTAGGTGTCATACCTAGTGCATCGGGTCCAATGAAAATCTTTTGTGACAATACTGGTGCAATTGCCTTGGCGAAGGAATCCAGATTTCACAAAAGGACCAAACACATCAAGAGACGCTTCAACTCCATCAGGGACCAAGTCCAGGTGGGAGACATAGAAATTTGCAAGATACATACGGATCTGAATGTTGCAGACCCGTTGACTAAGCCTCTTCCACGAGCAAAACATGATCAACACCAAGGCTCCATGGGTGTTAGAATCATTACAGTGTAATCTAGATTATTGACTCTAGTGCAAGTGGGAGACTGAAGGAAATATGCCCTAGAGGCAATAATAAAGTTATTATTTATTTCCTTATATCATGATAAATGTTTATTATTCATGCTAGAATTGTATTAACTGGAAACATAATACTTGTGTGAATACATAGACAAACAGTATGTCACTAGTATGCCTCTACTTGACTAGCTCGTTGATCAAAGATGGTTATGTTTCCTAGCCATAGACATGAGTTGTCATTTGATTAACGAGATCACCTCATTAGGAAAATGACGTGATTGACTTGACCCATTCCGTTAGCTTAGCACACGATCGTCTAGTATTCTGCTATTGCTTTCTTCATGACTTATACATGTTCCTATGACTATGAGATTATGCAACTCCCGTTTACCGGAGGAACACTTTGTGTGCTACCAAACGTCACAACGTAAATGGGTGATTATAAAGGTGCTCTACAGGTGTCTCCAAAGGTACTTGTTGGGTTGGCGTATTTCGAGATTAGGATTTGTCACTCTGATTGTCGGAGAGGTATCTCTGGGCCCTCTCGGTAATGCACATCACTATAAGCCTTGCAAGCATTGCAGCTAATGAGTTAGTTGCGGGATGATGTATTACAGAACGAGTAAAGAGACTTGCCGGTAACGAGATTGAACTAGGTATTGAGATACCGACGATCGAATCTCGGGCAAGTAACATACCGATGACAAAGGGAACAACGTATGTTGTTATGCGGTTTGACCGATAAAGATCTTCGTAGAATATGTGGGAGCCAATATGAACATCCAGGTTCCACTATTGGTTATTGACTGGAGAAGTGTCTCGGTCATGTCTACATAGTTCTCGAACCCGTAGGGTCCGCACGCTTAAGGTTTCGATGACGGTTATATTATGAGTTCATGAGTTTGATGTACCGAAGGTTGTTCGGAGTCCCAGATGTGATCACGGACATAACGAGGAGTCTCGAAATGGTCGAGACATAAAGATTGATATATTGGAAGCCTATGTTTGGATATCGGAAGTGTTCCGGGTGAAATCGGGATTTTACCGGAGTACCGGGAGGTTACCGGAACCCCCCGGGAGGCTGTTGGGCCTTGGTGGGCCTTAGTGGGAAAGGAGGGCACCAGCGGTACTACCGCTCCACTCGCGGTACTGCCGCCTAAGGAACCTAAGCGGTACTACCGCTTGGTAGGCAGTACTACCGCCGACTCCAACTAGGAGAAGGGGGGAGTCCTACTCCCGGTGGGAGTAGGACTCCTCCTGGCGCCTCCAAACCCTGGCCGGCCACCTCCCCTTTGGCTCCTTTATATACAGAGGCAGGGGGGCGCCACACAGACACACGATTGATTGGATCTCTTAGCCATGTGCGGCGCCCCCCTACACCAAATTACACCTCGATAATACTGTAGCGGTGCTTAGGCGAAGCCCTGCGTCGGTAGAACGTCAACATCGTCACCATGCCGTTGTGCTGACGAAACTCTCCCTCAACACTCGGCTGGATCGGAGTTCGAGGGACGTCATCGAGCTGAACGTGTGCTGAACTCAGAGGTGCCGCACGTTCGGTACTTGATTGGTTGGATCGTGAAGACATACAACTACATCAACTGTTGATTGGTCGGATCGTCAAGTACGACTACATCGACCGCGTTGTTATAACGCTTTCGCTTTCGGTCTACGAGGGCACGTGGACACACTCTCCCTCTCATTGCTATACATCACCATGATCCTGTGTGAGCGTAGGAAATTTTTTGAAATTACTACGAAACCCAACAACATGACCTCTCGAAGATGTGGGCTAGCAGATGTAGAGGGAAAGTAGGTGTACGTGTCCACGCGGAGTAGAGAGTAATGTTTCTGAAAGACTGTGTCTCGGTCATCCGTTTCTCAAACACCATGTAGTGTGAGAAATCTAACGGAGGAGATCGAGTCTTGTGGGGAAAAGTGTGCAAACCTCTGCAGAGTGTACAATCTAATCATGGTTAGCCGTGTCCCCGGTTATGGACATCTTGAGTATCTAGTACTTGAATTAGCCTATGTATCTCATGACCCTAAATTAATATGTTGGGTTGTTAATCACTTTTAATTGGGGTTGAGTTGGAGGAACCTTCTCAACAATGTTTCAACCACCATGATAGTTAAAATAAAATATATTCCTTTGTTGTAGGGAAAAATTGGCTTTTCACAAAAACTATAACCATAGAGCTTTTCACCAGCCATATATGCATGTAGTGATAGCATTATTCAGTTCATTGCTCTACTGTGTTATATTGCCAGCATATTCCATGTGCTGACCCGTTCTCGGGCTGCAACGTATTATGTTGCAGACTTTTCAGACGATGAGTAAGGATGCGATTAGGTCGTTGTCGTGCACTCAGCTATGCCGTTGGAGTTGATGGACTCACTTATCTTCCAAGCCTTCCGCTGCTATCTTTTTTAGATGGCCTTAAGCCATATTTACTGTAATAAGTTCTCTTTTGAGACATTCGATGTAATAAGTGTGTGATTGCACTCTGTTATAAATCCTTCAAGTACTGTGTGTGTCAGCATTACCGATCCAGGGATGACACTTATGCACAGAGATTTGATCCATACGGGTCAGGTCGCTACAAAGATGGTATCAGAGCACACGCTGACTGTAGGACACGACCACTAAGACAAGCCATAGATCACTCTTCTCTACTCATTTCTGACCCCTCTCCATTTTCCACTCTCTAGGATGGCGGACCAGAGGAACAAGTTCATGCAACCGGATGAAGACACCCCTTTTGGACGTCACCTGAAGGAAGTCACTAGGTACCTGAACATAGGAATACCAAACTTCACCGGGACCTACAACGCCACTGTACCAGAAGAAGAGCGCTGGATGATTCAAGTTCATATTCCAGGAAGGACGTTCATGCCAGTAACGGAACCTATAGAGTTTTCCTTTGATGCACCAACCTGGAGTCTAGGCAAGAGCATGGCAACCCACATTGCTATGGGACGTATTGGAGAAGTGTACAAGCAGGAGTTGAAAGACACTATCTACCAGATATGTGGGCGACGAGATGAGCAATGGGAGATGATCAACACCAGGAAGGATAGGTCCATTGCATCATTCATCCAGGAGTTAAACCAGCACATCCGACGCCAGGAGAATCAAATGTGCGCAGACATGATAGAGTTGAAGAAGGCGAAGACTAGGATCACCGAACTTGAAGAGGAACTCAAGGCCACTCGCAAGGATTATATGGAGGAAACTGTTATGCTAGTAAGGGAGAATGGCGACCTGAAGCATAAGATCGAAGTTTTCATGGGAGACCCTGAGCCAGAAGAACAAGAAGACGAACCTAAGGAGATTCGTTCCAAAGACTACATCATCATCGACGACACCGACTCCAACCCCGACGATAGTAATGATGATTTTGTAGACGAAGCTGGAGCAGACATCATGGAGTCTTCCACCGATCAATTTTTTTAGATGACCACCATATGTTTAGTAGTAATTTTTCCCCATGTATATAGTAGTAGATTGAGCACTTTAACGATAGTTCTAGACCGCTTGTAAACCCTTGTTTGATTGATTGAGTGATATGATTGATATGTTTGTCTCATGTGCATATGGGTAGTGTTTTCCCCTTAGACCTCATTCTATTCTAATCTCTTCCCTCTAAACCCATCAGATGCCTCCGAGACGTGACCCCGGAATTGTCTTCCCACCGGAAATCACTCAGTTGATCCAGCAGCAGAATGCCTTGATGCAGATATTAGTCCAGAACCAGGCCAACAACAACAACAACAACAACCCACTGCCACCACCAATTAACAACTTAGCCCAGTTTATGAGGTTGAATCCGCCGGTGTTTTCTAGTAGCACCGAGCCAATAGTTTGCTGATGATTGGCTACGCCGTATTGGAAGGGAGTTGACCACGGCAGGCTGCACAGATGCTGAGAAGGTGCGCTTTGCCGCACATCAATTGGATGGACCAGCAACCGCGTGGTGGGAGAATTACACGACCACTTTTCCCATAGCCAATGTCACTTGGGATCAGTTTCAGCAAGCTTTCCGCACAGCCCATGTCTCAACTGGAGCTATGAGTATGAAGAAGCGTGAGTTTCGCAACTTACGCCACGGAAACCGTACTGTAGCTCAGTACGTGGATGAGTTTAGCAAGTTGTCCCGCTATGCCCCTGATGATGTGGCCACGGACGCCGCGAAACAGGAGAAGTTTACGGAAGGGCTAAATGATGAGATGAGTATGCAGTTGATGGTGGCAACATTCAACAACTACCAGGAGTTAGTAGATAAGGCTCTTATGATTGAAGGGAAGCAGCAGCAGATTGATAGCCGCAAGAGGAAGTATGGACAAGGGAAGTTCAACCTAGGAGCCCAGCAGAAGCCCCGATTCACCCCGAACTCGGGAGGACTTGTTCATAACCATGGAGGTCATAACCATAATGGAGGAAGTTCGCACAACCATAATGGCCACAAGAATGGAAACGGAGATGGAGCAAGCAACAATCAGAACCGCTCTAACCCAGCCACACCCTCCAAGAGGGACCTAAGTCACGTTACCTATTTCAAGTGCGGGAAGACAGGGCACTATGCCACGGAGTGCCCAGAAGCAAAGAACGGCAATGGTAATGGAAGCGCTGGGAAGAAGCCTAACCCATTCAACCGAGGACAAGTGAACCACGTAGACATGGAGGAGGTTGAGGAGCAACCTGATGCAGTCATTGGTAAGTTTTTGGTTAAGTCGTTTACCGCAATTGTTCTTTTTGATACTGGTGCATCGCATTCATACATATCAAGGGGATTCGTGGATAAGTATAAGTTGCCCACAAAAACACTTGTCACACCCATGTTAGTAAGATCACCCGGAGCGGAATATATGGCAAGACAAGGATGTTTTCAGATGCCATTGACTATTGGAAGCCATATTTTCCCCTCAGACCTGATAGTTTTGGAGTCGCAAGGATTGGATGTGATACTAGGTATGGATTGGCTATCGAAGTATGAAGGAAGCATCGATTGCGCTAGTAAGTCAATTTTGCTCACTACCCCGGAGGGAAAAAGGATCAAGTATGTATCTAGGCATGTACCAAAAAGGAACCAAGTGAATTCTCTCACGGGAATAGTTCAGGAGGAAGTGCCTGTAGTAAAGGAGTATCCGGATGTTTTTCCAGAGGAGTTACCAGGCATGCCGCCAGACCGGGACATCGAGTTTTTGATAGAATTATTGCCAGGCACCGGACCGATATCAAAGAGGCCATATCGGATGCCCGTAAATGATCTGGAGGAGATTAAGAAGCAGATCGAGGAGTTATTGGAGAAAGGTTACATCCGACGAAGTTCATCACCATGGGGAGCCCTAGTACTCTTAGTTGAGAAGAAGGATGGATCGTTAAGGATGGTGGTTGATTATCGAGCATTGAATGAAGTGACGATTAAGAACAAATACCCACTGCCGATGATCAATGATTTGTTCGACCAGTTGCAAGGAGCCAAAGTATTTTCAAAGATCGATTTGCGATCAGGATATCACCAGCTGAAGATTTGGGAGAAGGATATACCAAAGACAACATTCACCACCAGGTACGGGTTATATGAGTATACGGTCATGTCGTTTGGACTGACTAACGCCCCTGCCTATTTCATGAGCATGATGAACAAGGTGTTTATGGAATTTTTGGACAAATTTGTTGTGGTGTTCATTGATGATATTATGGTATATTCGAAGAATGAAGAGGAACACAAGGAGCATTTGCGACTAGTTCTCGAGAAGCTCAGGGAACATCAGTTGTATGCCAAGTTTAGCAAATGTGAGTTTTGGTTGAAGGAAGTTGGATTCCTTGGACATGTTATATCAGGAGAAGGAATAGCAGTAGACCCCACCAAGGTTCAGTCAGTCACTGAGTGGTTGGCACCCACTTCAGTTAGCGAGATCCGCAGTTTTCTTGGACTCGCAGGATACTATCGGAGATTTATTGGGAATTTTTCCAAGATTGCGAAGCCCATGACAGAGCTATTGAAGAAGGACACCAAATTCAGATGGACTGAAGAATGCGAGGCAAGTTTCCAGGAGTTGAAGAAACGGTTGACTACAGCCCCAGTGGTGATTCTGCCAGATATTCGCAAGGATTTCCAAGTGTATTGCGATGCCTCTCGCTTAGGACTTGGATGTGTGCTTATGCAGGACGGAAGAGTTGTTTCGTATGCCTCACGGCAACTGAAACCGCATGAGTTGAATTATGCCACGCATGATTTGGAGTTAGCAGCAATAGTGCATGCGCTCAAGACTTGGAGACATTATCTTATTGGAAACCGCTGTGATGTGTACACGGATCACAAGAGTTTGAAGTACATTTTCACACAAAAGGAGCTGAACCTCAGGCAGAGGAGATGGTTGGAGCTTATAAAGGATTATGACATGAAGCTGCACTACCACCCCGGAAAGGCCAATGTCGTAGCTGACGCCTTGAGCCGGAAGAGTTATGTCAACACCCTCATAAGCGGAGGGATGCCAAAGGAGTTAGCGGAAGATCTCAGAGAACTTCGTTTGGAGATTGTTCCTAGAGGTTTTGTTGCAGCAATGGAAGTTCAGTCTACATTGTTGGAAAAGATTAGGGAAGCTCAGAAAGATGATAAGGAGATTGCCGAGATAAAGGCGAAGATGAGTGAAGGAAAGGCCAAAGGTTTTCGTGAGGATGAGCACGACACCTTATGCTTTGAGGACCGTGTTTATGTGCCCAACAATGCCGAGATCAGGAAGTTGATACTTCAGGAGGCTCATGACTCACCATACTCAATACACCCTGGAAACACTAAGATGTATTTGGATTTGAAGGAGCGTTTCTGGTGGAATGGTATGAAGAAGGATATTGCTGAGTATGTAGCCGTATGCGATGTATGTCAGAGAGTGAAGGCAGAGCATCAGAAGCCAGCAGGATTGTTACAGCCTATGCCGATACCCGAATGGAAGTGGGATAAACTTGGCATGGATTTTATCACCGGATTGCGAGGACCAAGTTAGGATATGATTCAATCTGGGCAGTAGTGGATCGCTTGACCAAAGTAGCTCGCTTTATCCCAGTAAAGACCACCTATACCAGTGCAAAGTTGGCCAAGATATATATGACCAGGATCGTATGTTTGCATGGAGTTCCAAAGGCTATTGTATCAGATAGAGGAACACAGTTTACTTCAAAGTTTTGGCACCAACTACACCAAACTTTGGGTACGAGGTTGGAGTTCAGTACAACTTTTCACCCGCAGACAGATGGACAGACCGAGAGAGTCAATCAGATTCTGGAGGATATGTTGAGAGCATGTGCGCTAGATTATGGATCTAGTTGGGATGACAATTTGCCCTACGCGGAGTTTTCCTACAACAATAGCTACCAAGACAGTTTGAAGATGGCACCATTCGAAGCCCTGTACGGACGAAGGTGCAGAACACCGTTGATGTGGGATGAAGTTGGAGACCGTCAGTTGTTTGGACCAGATTTGATCAAAGAGTCCGAAGAGAAGGTTAAGTTGATTCGAGATAGACTGAAGGTAGCTCAGTCCAGGCAGAAGAGTTATGCAGATTCCAAACGCAAGGAAGTAACTTACGAAATTGGAGACAGAGCATATCTGCGAGTGTCACCCTTGCGAGGAGTGAAACGTTTTGGAATTAAGGGAAAGTTAGCCCCGAGATTTGTAGGACCATACCGAGTTTTGGAGTGTATGGGAGAGGTAGCCTACAAGTTGGAGTTACCCGAAGGATTGTCAGGAGTGCATGATGTGTTTCACGTCTCTCAGTTAAAGAAGTGTCATGCTGAGATGGCCGATATACCGCTGAACGATACAGTGCCCCTAGAAGCGATTCAGTTGGACAGTGATTTGACTTATGAGGAGAAACCAGTGAAGATTCTCGAGTTTGCCAGCCGAGTCACACGCAGCAAGGTTATCAAGTTTTGCAAAGTTCAGTGGAGCCATCATACTGAAGATGAAGCCACCTTTGAACGAGAGGAAGATCTTCTCAAAGACCACCCACACCTATTTTCTAGCCAACCCGAATCTCGAGGGCGAGATTCATCTTAAGGGGGGTAGGTTTGTAACATCCCAAATTTCCAATTTGGAATGTTATACATAGATCATTCATGCATATCATATTTTATTGCATTTCGTTTTGCAATCCTCAAAATTCTAAGCAACTCAAGGACCCTCAGAGAGAGTTGGGGATTTCACCGTTTTTGTATTTGAATCTTATCAAATATCGAAACGAGGATGATTTGTTTTAGTTATTTTTCTCTCCGAAAATATTTCATATTAAAATTCATGAGAGGGAATAAAATGACTTTCCCAAAAATAATGAAATATTGGAGGAAAAGTATTAAAAACAAATTAGTATTTTATTTGGGATTTTATTGCTATTTTATTTGCATAGGAAAAATACGCGTTCTTCAAAATTGCATTTTAGGCCCAAATAAATGTTCACCTCGTCAGGCATATTTTTAGAAGACGGGGAAAATTTATTTCGCGATCTTTGGAGTCAGTTTAGTATTTCTTTTCTTTCTTTTTCTGCACGTCCGAATTATTTAAAAAAAAACTGAACCGACTCCGGGCCGTACCCGAGCGGGACTCCGCCCGGGGCAGCCTTTATAAGCCGCCACCCCCGGCCCGAACAGCCCACACCGCCCCAAACCCTAACCCTAGCCGCAGCCCGCCGCCGCCGCCGCCTGCCACGGCCGCGCCCGCTGCCGCCGACCGCCGCCGCCGGTAACCGCCGCCGCCCGTCTTTTTTAGAAAAACCGATCGGTTTATTTTTTATTTTCTTAGATTCGTTTTTTTCCGGTTTAGTTAAATAGCGGACGTTCGTCCGTACGTTCGTTTTAACGAACGGTTTTCGTTAGTTAACCGCAGACAGCGAACGTTCGTTCGTTAGCCTGTTCGTCAGTTTTTCTTTTTATCGGATTTTCCGCGATTATTTTCGATCGCGATTTCTGATCCGATTTTCGTTTCTGTTTATCTTTTCGCTCGTAAGTCGGAATCAGGCGATTCAAGCGCCCAGATCTTCGTCTCGGGATCCTCTTTCCGTTTAACCAACTTGAACAAGATTTTGGTACTGTAAAATTTGACCTTAGACCAGATTAGTAAACGAATCTTGTTTTGCTCGCAGTTTGAGTTTCGTTGCTCCGTTTGGTTTGATTCTTTTTGCAAACTGGAGTTCTTAAGTTGCACTTTCTGGTTAGATCTTCTTATTTGAGATTTACCCATGCGTCTTTGCTTGTTGCTTATGTATTCTATTGTTTGTTTGCGATAGAATTCCCGGAGTGCGTAGCGTGCTACTACGAGTCTCTAGGTTTTGCGGATCGTCAGCAAGGCAAGTAACACTTTGATCATATTCCTCATTACCAAGTTTTTATGCATTAGTTCCAATCCTCAAACATTGCATGATTAGGATATCATTAACTTGTGGGTTGGGATGTAGATGATGAGGTAGAACCTATTACCTGTTTATTATCAAACCCTTGGGAGTTACTTCTACGTTATGCTTATGTTGCTATGCTATGCTCGTAGACGTGGATTGGGTGAGTGATATCCATGACAGATGTGAGATTGATAATTAATGGTTCAACTTAAGGTGGCTACTTAAACACACATCTGGGTGGATTGGTTGCGGATACCTGGGGTTCCAGCTCTGTCCATTTGGTTCGCCACCCAGGCTCAAAGGGATCTAAAGATTATTCATACTGGAAACTTTCGTGTGCAGCCACAAGCCATTATGGGCTCTGGCATAGTTGAGTATGCTACATGAGCTCTCGAAGATGTGGGCTAGCAGATGTAGAGGGAAAGTAGGTGTACGTGTCCACGCGGAGTAGAGAGTAATGTTTCTGAAAGACTGTGTCTCGGTCATCCGTTTCCCAAACACCATGTAGTGCGAGAAATCTAACGGAGGAGATCGAGTCTTGTGGGGAAAAGTGCGCAAACCTCTGCAGAGTGTACAATCTAATCATGGTTAGCCGTGTCCCCGGTTATGGACATCTTGAGTATCTAGTACTTGAATTATCCTATGTATCTCATCACCCTAAATTAATATGTTGGGTTGTTAATCACTTTTAATTGGGGTTGAGTTGGAGGAACCTTCTCAACAATGTTTCAACCACCATGATAGTTAAAATAAAATATATTCCTTTGTTGTAGGGAAAAATTGGCTTTTCGCAAAAACTATAACCATAGAGCTTTCCACCAGCCATATATCCATGTCGTGATAGCATTATTCAGTTCATTACTCTACTATGTTATATTGCCAGCATATTCCATGTGCTGACCCGTTCTCGGGCTGCAACGTATTATGTTGCAGACTTTTCAGACGATGAGTGAGGATGCGATTAGGTCGTTGTCGTGCACTCAGCTATGCCGTTGGAGTTGATGGACTCAGTTATCTTCCAAGCCTTCCGCTGTTATGATTTTTAGATGGCCTTAAGCCATATTTACTGTAACAAGTTCTCTTTTGAGACATTCGATGTAATAAGTGTGTGATTGCACTCTGTTATAAATCCTTCAAGTACTGTGTGTGTCAGCATAACCGATCCAGGGATGACACTTATTCACAGAGATTTGATCCATACGGGTCAGGTCGCTACAGATAAACCGGCTCAACGCAGCAATCCGGCCTGCCAGGCGTTGAACGCCATTGATACACTTCGGTTTAGCCAAAGAAGTTATAGCCTTGATTTTCTCCGGATTAGCTTCGATGCCTCTGTTAGATACCAGAAAACCCAAGAGCTTGCTTGCCGGTACACCAAAGACACACTTGGCCGGATTAAGCATCATTTTATAAATCCGGAGGTTATCAAAAGTCTCCTTCAAATCATCAATCAATGTCTCCTCCTTTCTGGATTTCACCACAATATCATCCACATAGGCATGAACATTGCGGCCGATTTGATTATGAAGACAATTCTGAACACACCATTGATAAGTCGCCTGGGCACTCTTGAGCCCAAAGGGCATAGACACATAGCAGAAGGCTCCAAAAGGAGTTATGAAGGTTGTCTTCTCCTGGTCCTTAATTGCCATTTTGATCTGATGGTAACCAGAATATGCATCCAAAAAGCTCAAACGCTCGCAACCCGCCGTAGCATCAATAATTTGATCAAGACGAGGGAGGCAAAAAGGATCTGCTGGACAAGCTTTGTTGAGATCTGTGTAGTCCACGCACATACGCCAAGTGCCGTTTTTCTTAAGGACCAACACCGGATTAGCCAACCATTCGGGATCAAACACTTCTATGATAAACCCAGCCGCCAAAAGCCTGGCTACCTCTTCACCAATAGCCTTGCGTCTTTCTTGATTGAACCGGCGAAGAAACTGCTTGACCGGTCTGAATTTGGGATCGACATCAAGTGTGTGCTCAGCGAGTTCCCTCGGTACACCTGGCATGTCAGAAGGCTTCCATGCAAAGATGTCCCGGTTCTCACGGATGAACTCGATGAGCGCGCTTTCCTATTTCGGATCCAAGTTAGCGCTGATGCTAAACTGCTTGGATGAATCACCGAGAACGAAATCAACAAGCTTAGTCTCGTCAGCCGTTTTAAACTTCAAGGCCAGTTCATGCTCTGTAGTTGGTTTTTTCAAAGAAGTCATATCCGTCGGATCAATATTGTCCTTGTAGAATTTCAACTCTTCTGTTGCACAAACCGACTCAGCGTAGGCCGCATCACCTTCTTCACATTCCAAAGCGATCTTGCGGCTCCCATGCACTGTGATAGTTCCCTTGTGACCCGGCATCTTGAGCTGTAGATATACATAACAGGGCCTTGCCATAAACTTAGAATAAGCTGGTCGCCCAAAGAGGGCATGATACGGGCTCTTGATTTTCACCACTTCAAAGGTCAATGTCTCTGATCTTGAATCATGCTCATCCCCAAAAGCAACCTCGAGGGCTATTTTACCAACTGGATACGCTGATTTACCAAGTACCACACCATGGAAGACCGTATTGGGTGGTTTAAGATTTTTATTTGTTAACCCCATGCGACGGAAGGTTCCATGATAAAGGATATTGATACTACTTCCCACATCCATGAGTACCTTGGTGAATTTATAACCTCCCACCTGAGGTGCCACCACCAACGCCAGATGACCCGGATTATCAACCCGGGGTGGATGATCCTCTCTACTCCATACGATAGGCTGTTCAGACCAGCGTAAATATCGGGGAACCGCCGGTTCAACAGAGTTCACTGCTCTTTTATGAAGCTTCTGATCACGCTTGTCTAGGCTAGTGGTGAAGACATAATACTGCCTGCTATTCAACTACTTCGGGTTGCTCTGGTAACCCGACTGCTGCTGCTGCTGTTGCTGATTCCCTTGATTACTTTAACCACCTTGGTTGCCCTGATTGCCTTGATTGCCATGTCCACTCTGGTTACCATGAAAGCCTGAACCGAAACTACCTCCACCATAACCCGTCCCATGAGATCCGGGGTCTGAACCGCCACCCGGTCCATGATCATATTGAAAAGAATCGGAATTTTTGAACTACTGCATGATATAACAATCTTTCCAGAGGTGCGTGGACAGGTTCTCCTTCGTCCCATGTTTTGGGCAAGGCTGGTTTAACAGATAAGACAGGCGTTCCGGGTTAGGACTTGGCCCTCCACCACGCTGGGGCGGTTTACCTTTACGCCGTTGGCCTTTGTCCTGCACGTTGGTATTAGCCACAAAATCCAAGCTATTATCCGCTTTACGCTTACCGTTGTTTCCATGGCCCGCCGGGTTGTGCTGCTGCCCCTTGGTATGGCCGCTCTTCTTTCCCTTTCCTGTCTTGTCATCGTCAGACTCGGGGTCCTTGGTACCATTAGAGTCGACATATTTCACCAGAGCAGCCATGAGAGTCCCCATGTGATTGCAGTGGCGTTCGAGCCGTCCCAACTTCAGCTTCAGAGGTGCAAACCGCCAATTGCCTTCTAACGTCAAGACTGCTGTATCAGCGTTAATGCGGTCCGATGAATGCAAAATCTCCGAAACCCGGCGCACCCAATGGGTTATTGATTCTCCTTCCTCCTGAATACAGGCAGCTAGGTCCACAATTGACATGGGCTGCTTGCACGTATCCTTGAAATTCTGGATAAACCGGGCCCTCAGCTCAGCCCATGACCGAATGGAGTTGGGTGGCAATTTTTTCAACCAAGTGCGAGCCGTTCCTTCCAACATCATGGTAAAGTATTTAGCGCACGCCGCATCGTCCACATCCAGCATCTCCATCGCCATCTCATAGCTTTCAACCCATGACTCGGGGGATAAATCAGCGGTATAATTCGGCACCTTTCGTGGGCTCTTGAAATCCTTGGGCAGGCGCACGTTGCGCAGCGCTGGGACGAGACACGGCACCCCCAAAGAGCTGGAAGTGACCCCTGGTTCCACTGACGTGGTCGGTCGAACCGGAGTAAGTTGGCGGGCTTCATACTGGGCTGCTAACTCGGCCTCTCTCCGCGCCCTAGCGCGATCCACCACGTCCTGAGCATCACCACCACCACCCGCCGGATTATGGCCACGGGGCGGATTACGGTTTCCTGCGCTGCTCGATACGGCCGGTTCATCGATGTGCCTGCTGTAACTCCGGCTTGGGCGAGGGGTAGAATGTATCCTCTCACGACTATACGAATAAGACTGCTGCTGAACCAAAGCTGTCTGAAGAAGCTCCCTAGCACGTCGCGTCGCAACTGCCACCGGAGACTCACCTTCGATCGGGAGGGCCGCTAGTCATGAAGTGCCTGCGACAATGTTGTCCATTGGGTTAGAGTAATGACCCGGCGGTGTGGAGACATGCTGTGTCGAAATGTTGTTCTGACGAGGCGGATCCACCAAATGTGGCTGAACCGGCGCCCCCGCTCCAGGCGCCTCCACCCGGTTTACCACCAGCAGATTACTGGTCCCCGCTCCTGGGGTATTAAAGAGGTTCCTGGCCTCATAAACCGGCGGTAGGTGAGATCGGTACCTCCTCTTCAGGACATCGTTTGACGCACTCTGATCTAGCATAAGCCGGTAAGCCTGTGCATCCAATGCGGCCCGTTCCATAGCCATCCTGGTATCCTCAGCTGCCAAGGCAGCCTTGGCTTGGGTGATCTGATCTTTCACTTTCGCGATTTCCGCATTATGCGCATCTTGATCCGCCGGGTCAGCCTCTGCCATCGGTGTCTCCAAAGCGTCAAATAAATCAGATGAAACCTGGGCTGGCTGTCGTACAGGGCCTCCTGCCCTGGCTGCCGTTGCCGTCACTGATCCGGAAGTCATTGCTGCCGCGGTCGAAGAGTGGAGCGCTGGCTGCACACCGGCCATGAAGATCGCAACCCGGTTTGGCGGATCAAAGGGGTTCGGAATACTGTCGCCATCGGAGCAGCCCCCAATCCGGCCATCTTACAACCGGTACAATGACTCGGTCTCTCCAGCCGATGACTCGTCGCCGGAATACATGACGGTCTCACCACCAGATTCTGATCTATCCTAAGATTCCACTCCATGGATGACTCCCACGAAGGCACGCTTCAGGGTAGGCTTAACCCGGGCAGATCTCGCACGCTGAGCCATCTCGACGATGTCGGTGCAGATGTCCGGCTTAGGGCCCGGTCCGCCGATCTTGCCAATGAAAACGTGTATGCTGCCGAAGGGGACCCGGTACCCGTACTCGACTGAGCCGGCCTCGGGGCCCCAGCCTGCATCGTCGATGTAGATCTTGCCGCGACGACTCTTGGTCATCCGGCCCACGGCGTACCCCTTGAGTCCTTCGAAGCTGCCCTCTAAGAAGTCGAAACCATCGTGCGATAGCCCCACCGTGGGCGCCAACTGTCGTGGTTTTGTCACGGCAGATGTCCTAAGGAAAGGACTTAGTCGTGGAGCCATCATTACGGGTTAGCTTAAAGGGGTTAAAGCGGACAAGGGACGCAGAGAGTTTATACTGGTTTGGCCCCTTGCGGTGAAGGTAAAGGCCTAATCCAGTTGTTGTGGAATTGCTAGGGTTTCGATGACCAAGGAGCGAATACGCTTTGCCTGAGTCTCGAGTTGTTGTCTGTTGTCCTCAAACCGCCACCGGGTCGTCCCCTTATATACATGGGTTGACGCCGCCGGGCCTGCTCATAAACGCGTCCGGCTCGGTCTCTACTCTTTCTATCTTACAATACAAGTTACATATTAATACCGGTTTAAGTCTACAGGCCTTAAACTGGCTCTGGGCCCTGGGCCTTCATAAAGCGTCATCGTCTTTGTCTTCATGGGCTTCAAATATAGTGACCCATTATCGGGTTAACCCGGCCTCTCCTGGCCGGTTTACGCCCAATAGTAATATCCCCAACAAGGTGGGTGATATTGAAACCACTTCTCTTTAGGGAGTTCAACATGAGTAGCAAATGATTCACAAAAAGAGGCTACTATCTCAGAGTCAAGTCCATATTTAGTGCTAAACTTGTGAAAATCATCGGTATCCATAAAAGATTTAACACAATCATATTTAAGTTTAATACCTGACACTTTACCTTCGTCGAGTTCCCAATAGATGTTTCCTTACCAAATTCCACTTAACAAAGGCGCTTCACTCCCCGGCAACGGCGCCAGAAAATAGCCCTGATGGCCCACAAGTATAGGGGATCAATTGTAGCTCTTTTCGATAAGTAGAAGTGTCGAACCCAACGAGGAAAAGAAGGAAATGACAAGTAGTTTTCAGTAAGGTAGTTTCTGCAAGTGCTGAAATTGTAAGTAGCGAGTAGTTTGATAGCAAGATAATTTGTAACAAGCAAGTAACGATAGTAGTAACAAGCATGCAGCAAGGTAGCCCAATCCTTTCGAGGCAAAGGACATGCCAAAACTGTCTCTTATGATAAGCAAAGCATTCTTGAGGGTACACGGGAATTTCATCTACTCACTTTCATCATGTTGGTTCGATTTGTGTTCGCTACTTTGATAATTTGATATGTGCGCCAACCGGTGCTTAGGTGCTGTTCTTACTTGAACAAACCTCCTACTTATGATTAACTTTCCCGCAAGCATCCGCAACTACAATTAAAGTATTAAGAACTAGCAGTGCAACCCGCGCATTTGCGCGGCTAGATTTACAAATTGCTATGGTTTTTCCCTTTATTAAATATATTTTCCATGAAATGTTTCTTGGATATATGGCACACATTTACAATATAAAATATCCCAAGAGAAATACTATATGCATGAATTTACTCCAGATTATTTGTCAACCAATTATTTTGCCCCATTGGCCCATTTATTATTGTGATTGAATTTTTTTGCTACTCATCAGCAAAAGAATCACATCTTAAGTGTTCTTCATCGGACGTTGGTGAAAATCTATCTATTAAATTTGTTCGATTGTGTATAAGGACCTTAGTACGTGACAATATGCATTGTGTTTGCCCACGATGAGTCATTTTTGTTACATTGTCCTCGCACGCTTATCTGTACACACTCATATAGCCTCGATGTGGTACATACTCCCCCCCCCCCCCCCCCCCCCCTATGTTTAGAATGTTATGTTCTTTCTGTTGGAAATTTTGCTAAAATATTGTAGCAAATGCCCCCATCCTTTTATTAAAAACATAATTTTATATTGGTAACTTTATTAAAAGCCACACTGCAGATTTCCATCACGAACAATGAGACAGTGGAACTTATTTACTTTTTGATGTCAGCAATATCATCATCGCATGCAATCTTCGGACGCTTGGCTATTTTGCATATGTAGTTCCTATGAAAACAAAAATATCAATTTTCATTATATTATTTTGATTTTCATAATTGAGGTATATATATATATATATATATATATATATATATATATATATATATATATATATATATATATATATACCTTATTATTCATCCACGTGATATGAGTTATAGACTTTTAATTTATATTATGCGACAAAAAATGGGTACAACGTTGTAATTTTTAGCTATTATGATCGATCATTATTTTTAGCTAACGTGATTCTGACCCTAGAATCACTAATCTCACTAATCCAACTAATTACTTACCTGGATAAAGCATACTTCCTCTGTAAACAAATATAAGAGCATTTAGATCACTAAAATAATTATCTAAACGCTTTTATATTAGTTTACGGCGGGGTATCCTTTAATGCATACATGTGTCCTGCACGGTCAAATAGCTACATTTTCTGCAAAAAGAAAAAAAAAACTTAACTGCCATATATTTTGAAAATATGTTGCATGTGCTAATTAGAGGGAGGAGATCCAGGGGAGAACGTGTCATGTTGTCGAGCGCACCTGACCGGTACAGATGCACGCTGCGCTGAACAAACGGGCAACTTGTTTTTTTTGTGTGAACCAATTGGTCGTACACGTGTTGTTAGGTGTTGGGGCCTGTGCTGATTCTTTGGTGTTCTGGCGTGTCACACGTGTGTGTCAACCTCTATATTAGTCAAAAGATTGTTCAGTTTGAATTGGGTACGGAGGAGTGTTTGCTAGAACATGTTGCCGCAGGAAATCAAAGCGTGTGTTTTTCAGTCTGTACGTAAAATAAGATACGTGTATCCTTGCCTAATCGTTGTTGCACCTTCAATAGTATAGGTCCATTGCAAAAAAACAAAACAAAAACCATAGTATAGATCGGAGTCCTAGCCTAACCTTCCACAGAAAAAAAATCCATGTCTAATCTCCATCGTTGATACCTCTTAGTTTTTAGAGTGCCAAATCACCACCGTACGTTTTCTATAGTTTTAATTGTATAATAGATAAATTCTAACCATAGCATTATATTTTTGGGTCCAATCGGTCCCTTACGGAATAGCGCATAAACTGAGGTTTAAGCTTCTGTCAATCTCGCAACCCACCATCTAATTACTACTCCACAATGCATTCCCTTAGGCCCAAATATGGTGAAGTGTCATGTAGTCGACTGATGACCCACAAGTATAGGGGATCAATTGTAGCTCTTTTTGATAAGTAAGAGTAACGAACCCAACGAGGAGCAGAAGGTAATGACAAGTAGTTTTCAGTAAGGTAATGTCTGCAAGTGCTGAAATTGTAAGTAACGAGTAGTTTGGTAGCAAGGTAATTTGTAGCGAGCAAGTAACGGTAATAGTAACAAGTATGCAGCAAGGTAGCCCAATCCTTTTGAGGCAAAGGACAGGCCAGGACGGTCTCTTATGATAAGCTAAGTGTTCTTGAGGGGACACGGGAACTTCATCTAGTCACTTTCATCATGTTGGTTTGATTTGTGTTCGCTACTTTGATAATTTGATATGTGGGTGGACCGGTGCTTAGGTGCTGTTCTTACTTGAACAAACCTCCTACTTATGATTAACCTTCCCGCAAGCATCCGCAACTAGGAGAAAAGTATTAAGAATAAATTCTAACCATAGCATTAAATTCTTGGGCCCAATCGTTCCCTTACGGAGTAATTCATAAACTGGGGTTTAAGTTTCTGTCACTCTCGCAACCTACCATCTATTTACTACTCCACAATGCATTCCCTTAGGCCCAAATATGGTGAAGTGTTATGTAGTCGACGTTCACATGACACCACTAAGGGAATCACAACATACATACTATCAAAATACCGAACACATATCAAATTCACATGATTACTTGCAACATGATTTATCCCGTGACCTTAAGAACGAAACTAACTACTCACTAATAATCAACATGCTCATGATCAGAGGGGTATTAATATGCATAATGGATCTGAACATATAATCTTCCACCACATAAACCATATAGTAATCAATTACAAGATGTAATCAACACTACTAGTCACCCACTAGCAACAATCTATAGTTCCAGTAACAAGATTGAATACAAGAGATGAACTAGGGTTTTGAGATGAGATGGTGCTGGTGAAGATGTTGATGGAGATTGCCCTCCCCAACATGGGAGAGTCATTGGTGATGACGATGACAATGATTTCGCCCTCCGGGAGGGAAGTTCCCCCGGCAGAATCGCTCCACCGGAGGGCAAAAGTGCCCCTGCCCAAGTTCCGCCTCGACACGGCGTTGCTCCGTCCCGAAAGTCTTCTCTTTTTTTTTCTAGGTCAAAATGACTTAAATACCAAAAGATGGGCACCGGAGGTGGGCCGAGGAGGCCACAACCCACCAGGGCGCGCTAGGGGGGGCTGGTGCGCCCAGGTAGGTTGTGCCCACCTGGTGGCCCCCCTCTGGTAGTTATTGGCTCCAAATTTCTTATATATTGCATAAAAATTCTCCGTGAAGTTTCAGCTCATTTGGAGTTGTGCAGAATAGGTGGTCTGATGTAGCTTTTTCAGGTCCAAAATTCCAGCTGCCGGAATTCTCCCTCTTGATGTGTACCTTGCAAATTATGAGAGAAAAGGCATTAGAATTACTCAAAAAATTATTATTATGGATAAAAACATTGTAAATAATAGTAAGAAAACATGATGCAAAATAGACGTATCATCGATGTTTACATGACACCACCAAAGGAATCACAACATACATACTATCAAAATATCTAACACATATCAAGTTCACGTGATTACCTGCAACATGATTTCTCCCGTGACCTCAAGAAAAAAGTAACTACTCACAAATAATAAACATGCTCATGATCAGAGGAGTATTAAATAGCATCATGGATCTGAACATATAATCTTCCACCAAATAAACCATATAGTAATCAACTACAAGATGTAATCAACACTACTAGTCACCCACACGCACCATCTATAGTTCCGGTAACAAGATTGAATACAAGAGAGGAACTAGGGTTTGACATGAGATGGTGATGTTAAAGATGTTGATGGAGATTGCCCTCCCCAAGATGGGAGAGTTGGTGATGATGATGACGATGATTTCCCCAACCGGGAGGGAGGTTCCCCCGGCGAAATCGCTCCGCCGGAGGGCAAAAGTGCTCCTACCCAAGTTCCAGCTCGAGACGGCGGCGCACCGTCCAGAAAGTCTTCTCCTTATTTTTTTTCTAGGTCAAAGTGACTTATATACCAAAAGATGGGCACCGTGGGTGGGCCGAGGAGGGCACAACCCACCAGGGCGCGCCTGGGCTCCCTGGCGCGCCCAGGTGGGTTGTGCCCACCTGGTGGGCCCCCTCTAGTAGTTATTTGCTCCAGTATTTCTTATATATTCCATAAAAAATCTCCATGAAGTTTCAGCTTGTTTGGAGTTGTGCAGAATAGGTGGCCTGACGTAGCTTTTCCAGGTCCAGATTTCCAGCTGCCAGAATTCTCCCTCATGGTGTGTTCCTTGCAAATTATGGGAGAAAAGGCATTAGAATTACTCCAAAAAGCATTATTAAGGATAAAAACATCATAAATAATAGTAACAAAACATCATGCAAAATGGATGTATCATTGGGCTTCTTCCCGGGAGTGGCAATTTGCTTGCCATTCTTCTTGAAGTTCCCCTTCTTTCCCTTGCCCCTTTTCTTGAAACTAGTGGTGTTGTTAACCATCAACACTTGATGCTCTTTCTTGATTTCTACCTCCGCAGCTTTGAGCATAGCGAAGAGCTCGAGAATTATCTATTCCATCCCTTGCATATTATAGTTCATCACGAAGCCTTTGTAGCTTGGTGGCAGTGATTGAAGAACTCTGTCAATAACACTATCATCCGGAAGATTAACTCCCAGCTAAGTCAAGTGGTTATGGTACCCAGACATTCTGAGTATGTGTTCACTGACAGAACTGTTCTCCTCCATCTTGCAGCTATAGAACTTGTTGGGGACTTCATATCTCTCAACTCGGGCATTTGCTTGAAATATTAACTTCAACTCCTGGAATATCTCATATGGTCCATGACATTCAAAACGTCTTTGAAGTCCCAATTCTAAGCCGTAATGCATGGCACACTGAACTATAGAGTAGTCATCAGACCACGTCTGCCAGACATTCAAAGCGTCTACATTAGCGGGAGGGGGCTTTTCACCTAGCGGTGCATCAAGGACATAATTCTTCTGTGCAGCAATGAGGATAATCCTCAAGTTACGGACCCAGTCCGTGTAGTTGCTACCATCATCTTTCAACCTAGCTTTCTCTAGGAACGCATTAAAATTCAAGGGAACGGTAGAACGGGCCATTGATCTACAACATAGATATGCAAAAACTATCAGGACTAAGTTCATGATAAATTAAGTTCAATTAATCATATTACTTAAGAACTCCCACTTAGATAGACATCCCTCGAGTCATCTAAATGATCACGTTATCCATATAATCTAAACCATGTCCGATCATCACGTTAGCTGGAGCAGTTTTCAATGGTGAACATCTCTATGTTGATCATATCTACTATATGATTCATGTTCGACCTTTCAGTCTCCAGTGTTCCGAGGCCATGTCTGTACATGCTAGGCTCGTCAAGTTTAGCCCGAGTATTCCGCACGTGCAAAACTGTCTTGCACCCGTTGTATGTGAACATAGAGCTTATCACACCCGATCATCACGTGGTGTCTCGGCACGACGAACTGTCGCAACGGTGCATACTCAGGGAGAACACTTATACCTTGAAATTTTTGTGAGGGATCATCTTATAATGCTACTGCCGTACTAAGCAAAATAAGATGCATAAAAGATAAACATCACATGCAATCAAAGTAGGAGACATGATATGGCCATCATCATCTTGTGCCTTCGATCTCCATCTCCAAAGCACCGTGATGACTCCCATCGTCACCGGCTTGACACCTTGATCTCCATCATAGCGTCATTGTCATTTCACCAACTATTGCTTCTACAACTATCGCTAACGCATAGTGATAAAGTAAAGCAATTACATGGCGATTGCATTTCATACAGTAAAGCGACAACCATAAGGCTCCTGCCAATTGCCGATAACTTTTACAAAACATGATCATCTTATACAATAACGTATATCACATCCTGTCTTGACCATATCACATCACAACATGCCCTGCAAAAACAAGTTAGACGTCCTCTACTTTGTTGTTGCAAGTTTTACGTGGCTGCTACGGGCTTCTAGTAAGAACTGTTCTTACCTACGCATCAAAACCACAATGATGTTTCATCAAGTTTGCTGTTTTAACCTTCAACAAGGACCGACCGTAGTCAAATTTGATTCAACTAAAGTTGGAGAAACAGACACCCGCCAACCACCTTTATGCAAAACAAGTGCATGTCTGTCGGTGGAACCGGTCTCATGAACGTGGTCATGTAAGGTTGGTCCGGGCCGCTTCATCCAACAATACAGCCGAATCAAAATAAGATGTTGGTGGCAAGGAGTATGAGTATCATCGCCCACAACTCTTTGTGTTCGACTCGTGCATGTCATCTACGCATAGACCTGGCTCTAATACCACTATTGGGAAATGTAGCATGTAATTTCAAAATTTTCCTACGCTCACGCAAGATCTATCTAGGAGATGCATAGCAATGAGAGAGGGAGAGTGTGTCCATGTACCCTCGTAGACTAAAAGTGGAAGCGTTTGTTAACGCGGTTGATGTAGTCGAACTAATTCACGTTCCAACCGATCAAGCACTGAATGTATGGCACCTCCGAGTTCTGCACACGTTCATCTCGATGACGTCCCTCGAACTCTTGATCCAGCAAAGTGTCGAGGGAGAGTTCCGTCAGCACGACGGCGTGGTGACGGTGAGGGTGAAGTGTTGCGCGCAGGGCTTTGCCTAAGCACTACGAGAATATGACTGGAGGAGTAAACCGTGGAGGGGGACGCTGCACACGGCTTGGAACCATTGATGTGTGTTCTAGGGGTGCCCTGCCCATGTATATAAAGGAGGGAGAGGGGAGGAGGAAGGCCTAGGCTCGCCCCAAGTGGGAGGAGTCCCACTTGGGCTCCTAGTAGGATTCGCCTCCCCTCTTCCTTTTATCGGAGGGGGAAAGGGGGAAGAAGAGGAAGAAGTAGAAGGAAAGGGGGCGCCGCCCCCTCCCCTAGTCCAATTCGGACTCCTGCCTTGGGGGGGGGGGCGAGCCACCCCTTGTGGGCTGCCTTGCCTCCCTCCTACGGCCCATGTGGCCCATATCTCCCCCCCCGGGGGGGGGGGGGGTTCCGGTAACCCCGCGGTACTCCGGTATGTACCTGGAACATTCTGAAACACTTCTAGTGTCCGAATACTATCATCCAATATATCAATCTTTACCTCTCGACCATTTCGAGACTCCTCGTCATGTCCGTGATCTCATCCGGGACTCCGAACAACATTCGGTCACCAAATCACATAACTCATAATACAAATCGTCATCAAACGTTAAGCGTGCGGACCCTACGGGTTCGAGAACTATGTAGACATGACTGAGACACCTCTGCGGTCAATAACCAATAGCGGAACCTTGGTGCTCATATTGGTTCCTACATATTCTACAAAGATCTTTATCGGTCAAACCGTAATGACAACATACGTCATTCCCTTTGTCATCGGTATGTTACTTGCCCGAGATTCGATCGTCTGTATCTTCATAACTAGTTCAATCTCATTGTCGGCAAGTCTCTTACTCGTTCCGTAATGCATCATCCCGCAACTAACTCATTAGTCACATTGCTTGCAAGGCTTATCATTATGTGCATTACCGAGAGGGACCAGAGATACCTCTCCGATACTCGGAGTGACAAATCCTAATCTCGATCTATGCCAACCCAACAAACACCTTCAAAGATACATGTAGAGCATCTTTATGATCACCCAGTTACGTTGTGACATTTGAGAACACACAAGGCATTCCTCCGGTATTCGGGAGTTGTATAATCTCATAGTCAAAGGAATATGTATAATGCATGAAGAAAGCAATAGCAATAAAACTTAACGATCATTATGATAAGCTAACGGATGGGTCTGGTCCATCACATCATTCTCCTAATGATGTGATCCCGTTCATCAAATGACAACATGTCTATTGTTAGGAAACTTAACCATCTTTGATTAACGAGCTAGTCTAGTAGAGGCTTACTAGGGGTACTGTGTTTTATCTATGTATCCACACATGTATCAAGTTTCCGGTTAATACAATTCTAGCATGAATAATAAACGTTTATCATGTTATAAGGAAATATAAATAACAACTTTATTATTGCCTCTAGGGCATATTTCCTTCAGTAACGGGTATTGGAAAAAATTGTACCCATTGGCGGGTATGGGTAATGATGATGGGTACGCTTAGAGGGGACGGGTAAGGGTATGGGGTGGCTCCACCCGTACCCAAACCCAGTGGGTGCCATCCCTAAGCCAAACTGGGGCGGTGAAGCCCAGCTTCTTGCCACCTTGGGCCGGCTGGAAGCAGCCCATTTCGGGCTAAATTGCAAACAGGCCAAAAAAGGGAGAAACGAGCTGGGCCTGGTTCCTGGAGTGAATGGCTGGGCTTATTTTTTCATAGGAGATAAATTGTGCTAATTTTGCCTGTACATAGATCTACTCTGCTAGTTGACTGCTCTGTTTCTTGTCCTTGATTTTGCTCTAGCGCTCACTACTTAATTTTCGTGGCTCGCTGTACAATTAATCTACGGCCGCCACCGGTAAACAACACGTACGTTCGTACGCTGATACGTCTCCAACGTATCTACTTTTCCTAACGCTTTTCTTCTTGTTTTGGACACTAGTTTGCATGATTTGAATGAAACTAACCCCGGACTGACGCTATTTTCAGCAGAACTACCATGGTGTTGTTTTTGTGCAAAAATAAAAGTTCTCGGAATGGAACAAAACTTTGCGAGGAATTTTTATATCAAATAAGAGAATTCCTGGAGCCAAGACCTACCGAAGGGGGGCACGTGGGTGGGCACAACTAGGGCCGCAAGAAAAAGTCGAGGCTCGTGAGCCGCTCGAGATCGACTCGTTTTTTGATTTGACTCGAAATCGACTCAAAAAGAAACAAGCTGAGTTTGAACACTTTATGTAGCTTGGCCGAGAAACGAGCCGATCTTGAGCCAATGTTGGCTCGCTCGAATTTAGCTCGATAGCTCGACAGAATATCATTATGTTAAATGATCATGCCATATATTAAATGGAAACAAGATAATTTATTATCATATATGCTGTCCATAATTTTTCTCCATTTTATTTACCAACGAACATGGAAACTTAATTAAGTGCAGAGAAGATTTAGGCCTAATTATGGCACGTGGTCGACTATGTGTTAAATATCCTATATTTTTGGCAAAGGTTCCCAGCATATTCACCTTAACTTTTTTGTTTTTCATCCATAGATTTATAATTTTTACCATCTCATTTAGCTCGAAACTAGCTCGAGATCAACTCGAGATAGTCACAAGCTGAGCACGAGTCATGTTCTACAGGTCGATCATGAGCTTCACTCAGTTTAAGCTCGCTCGAATTTTCATATGAGTTGAGCTGAGCCAACTCCAACTCGCTCGAACTCGACTCGTTTGCAGCCCTAGGCACAATCCATCAGGGCGCGGCCCCCTCACCAGGCGCGCCCAGGTGGGTTGTCCCCACCTGGTGGCCCCGCAGACCCTGATACTGACGCCATAAAATCCTATTTTTCCAGAAAAAATCAGGGAGAAAGAATTATCGTGTTCCATGAGACGAAGCCGCCGCCACCTCATGCTCTTCATTGGGAGGCCAGATCTGGAGCCCATTCGGGGCTCTGGAGTGGGGGATCTTCATTCTTCATCATCATCAACCCTTCTCCGTCACCAATTCCATGATGCTCCCCATCGGAGGTGAGTATTTCCTTCGTAGGCTCGCTGGTCAGTGAGGAGTTGGATGAGATTCATCATGTAATCGAGTTAGTTTTGTTAGGTCTTGATCCCTAGTATCCACTATGTTCTAAGATTGATGTTGCTATGACTTTGCTATGACTTTGCTATGCTTAATGCTTGTCACTTTGGGCCCGGGTGCCATGAACTCAGATCTGAATTGGTTATGTTATCATCATTAAATCCATGTTTTAGATCCGATCTTGCAAGTTATAGTCATCTACTACGTGTTATGATCCAGCAACCCTGGAGTGACAATAGCCAGGCCCGCTCCCGGTGATGACCGTAGTTTGAGGAGTTCATGTATTCACTATGTGTTAATGCTTTGTTCCGGTTCTCTATTAAAAGGAGGCCTTAATATCCCTTTGTTTCCAATATGGACCCCGCTGCCATGGGAGGGTAGGACAAATTCATGCAAGTTCTTTCCATAAGCACGTATGACTATTTACGGAATACATGCCTACATTATATTGATGAATTGGAGCTAGTGCCGTAGCGCCCTAGGTTATAACTGTCTCATGATGAATATCATCCAACAAGTCACCGATCCAATGCCTACGAATTTATCCTATATTGTTTCTGCTAAGTTATTTCTGCTATCATCATTGTTACACTTGCTACAAAATTACTGCTATCACTGTTACTGTTACCGTTGCTACTGCCACTATTATCAAAACTATCAAACTACTTTGCTGCAGATAATTAATCTCCAGGTGTGGTTGAATTGACAACTCAGCTGCTAATACCTTCAAATATTCTTTGGCTCCCCTTGTGTCGAATCTATAAATTTGGGTTGAATAGTCTACCCTCGAAAACTGTTGCGATCCCCTATACTTGTGGGTTATCAAGACCTTTTTCTGGCGCCGTTGCCGGGAGCATAGCTATATTTATTGAGTCACTTGGGATTATTATCAATTATTCACTATGAAGAATTGGAAGGATGCTAGGACTAAGATTTATCCCTCTAAGACGAGGGGAGGTAAGGAACTGCCATCCAGTTGTGCTTTAGATTCACCTTCTGTTATAAGTAACTTGCAACACCACATGCTATTAATTCTGATATGTCGCAAGTTATTGATGATGCTACTTCTGCCATGAATGATGCTTTTGATGATGCTAGTACCTTGCTTGATAATGATGATGTGTCACTTGGTGAATTTCTTGATGAACAAATTGCTAGAGTAATACAACATGATGTTGTTGAATCCAATGATGAGTTTGAAACTGAAACTCCTGAAACACTTGCTAGAACTAGCCTTCCTAGATATGAATTGCCTAAGGTACTGGAAGGTTATGTTATGAATGAGGAAACAACTAGAGATATTCTTGCTTGTAGGGATAGAGATGATCTAGAGAAATTATTATGCAAGTATAAAGAAAAATCTCTGAATGCTAGAATAAAATATGATCCTAAGTTTGCTACTTCACCTATCTTTATTGCTGATAAGGATTATGAATTCTTTGTCGACCCAGAGTTAATTACTTTGGTTGAATCTGATCCTTTCCATGGTTATGAAACTGAAACTATTGTGGCACATCTTACTAAGTTGAATGATATAGCCACCCTTTTTACACATGATGAGAAAACTCGCTACTACTTTATTCTCAAATTATTTCCTTTCTCATTAAAGCGTGATGCTAAAGCTTGGTACAATAATCTTGCTCCTGGTTGTGTGCATAGTCCCCAGGATATGATTTATTACTTCTCTGAAAATATTTCCCTGCTCATAAGAAACAAGCTACCTTACAGGAAATATTTAACTTTGTGCAAACTAAAGAAGAGAGTATCCCACAAGCTTGGGGGAGGCTTTGCCAGTTACTTAATGCTTTGCCTGATCATCCTCTTAAGAAAAATGAAATACTTGATATCTTCTATAATGGACTAACCGATGCTTCTAGGGACTTCCGAGATAGTTGTGCTGGTTGTGTTTTCAGGGAACGAACTGTTGGACAAGCTGAGGAATTATTGAATAACATATTGAAAAACTATGATGATTGGACTATTCCTGAACCACCGCCTAAACCCACTCCGAAGAAGAGGGGTATATTATATCTCAGTCCTGAAGATATGCAAGAGGCAAAGAAATCTATGAAGGAAAAAGGTAATAAAGCTGAGGATGTTAAAAATTTACCTCCTATTGAAGAAATACATGGGCTTAATACACCACCACCACCCAAGGTGGTAGAGGTAAATTCTCTTATGAAATTCAATGAAAATGACAATCCTCACAATATGACCCTAGCCAATGCCTTTATGAGTTTGAGAATTACATTAGAAAACAAGATCACTTCAATGCAAATGTTTTGAAACAGTTGAAATATAATTCTGATATGATTGCTCGCTTGAGTGACTTGTTATTTAGAATCTCAAATGATGTTAGAGGTGTTGGAAAACATGCTTCTATGGTACAAACCCAGTTAGAACAAGTTGCTAAATCACAAAGAGAATTGCTTGATGAAATGAATAACAATATACATGACTTTGCTGTTAGAGTTGCAACTAGAGGAGGTAAAATGACTCAGGAACCACTTTATCCTGAGGGACACCCAGAAAGAATAGAACATGATTCACAAAGGAACAACACTAGTGCATCTAGTCCTTCTAAAAAGAAGAAGAAGAAGAAGAAGAAGAAGAAAAATGACAGGACTTTGCATGCTTCTAGTGAACCTGAAATAGAAAAACCTCTTGATAATGATAATGAAACTTCTATCTCAGATGCTAAAACTCAATCTGGTAATGAACATCCACCTAGTGATAATGAAAAAGATAATGTTGATGTTCATGAAGATGGTCAACCAAATAATGAAAAAGAACCAGATAATGATGTTGAGATAGAACCAGCTGTTGATCTTGATAACCCAGAACCTAAGAATAAAAGATATGACAAAAGAGACTTTATGGCTAGAAAACACGGTAAAGAAAGAGAACTGTGGGTTCAAGAACCTATGCCTTTTTGACCCAAGTCAACTAAAAAGAAAGATGATGAAGAATTTGAATGCTTTGCTGAAATGCTGAGGCCAGTCTTTTTGCGTACTCGCTTGACTAATATCCTTAAAATGCCTCCTTATGCAAAGTATATGAAAGACATCATCACTAATAAGAGAAAAATACCGGAAGCAGAAATCTCCACTATGCTTGCTAATTATACTTTTAAGGATGGAGTACCTAAAAAACTTGGCGATCCGGGAATACCAACTATACCTTGCTCCATCAAAAAGAATCATGTGCAAACTGCTTTGTGTGATTTAGGAGCTAGTGTTAGTGTTATGCCTTTCTCTTTATACAAAAGACTTGATTTGAATAAACTCACACCTACTGAAATATCTTTGCAAATGGCTGACAAATCAACTGCCATACCTATCGGTATTTGTGAGGATGTGCCCGTTGTTGTTACTAATGTTACTATTTTGACTGACTTTGTTATACTTGAGATGCCCGAGGACGACAACATGTCGATTATCCTTGGTAGACCCTTCTTGAATACTGTAGGGGCTGTTATTGATTGCAATAAAAGCAAGATCACTTTTCATATCAATGGTAATGAGCATACGGTGCACTTTCTAAAGAAACAATTCCAAGTGAATGGTATTAATGTTATTGAAAAATCTCCGACAATCACTATTGGAAGTTTTCAAATACCTCTACCTACTGTCAAAAAGAAATATGAAATGCTTATTGTTGGGGACATTCATATCCCCGTTGAGGTAACTTAGTGATTTACGAAAGTTCTTCGGTTTCATGCTAATCAAAAGTGGTTGTTAATAAGACTTGATCTACCTTATTAATGGATCATTTTTGAGCGGTATGAAGTTGATGAATTTAGTAAGCACTACCTTCTGTCCCTACTTTTTATTTTCTGTTTTAATTAGTTAAATAAAATAAAATGCCATGTTTTGTCTGTTTCTGAATTTCCCATGCAATAAAAAATGACCCAAAAACAAAAGTTCTCAGAATGCTCTGAAAATTTAATACGATTTTTTTCTTAATATTTCTGAATTTCTGGTGCAAATAATATAAAAGGGAGGTGCACCAGGTAGGCACAACCCACCTGGGCGCGCCAGGACCCCCAAGCGCGCCTTGGTCGGTTGTGGTCCCCACGTGCCCCCCTTACTTACCTCTTCATCCCACATCATCACTCACCTCCAGAAAAAAATCTCCATTGCTCTCCCTCCCGTGTTCTTGCTCTCAAACCCGCGGATTTTGATCTCTTTGCTCAAAGCTTCGTTTCTAAAAATGTTTCGGGGGATTGTTGCTTGGTATGTGACTCCATTGTTTGTCCAATTAGTTTTTGTTTTAGTGGCTTATATTTTGAATAATTAGCTACTCTTGGTGCTGCTGTAGATGAGCTTGCATGTTGAATTCTTAGAGTTCTAAGTAGTTTGAATGCTTGCTATGGCCTCTATGTATCCCTTTGAGTAGTTGCTATCAATTTTATGAAGTTTTGTAGAGAAAAATTTGTGGACTAAAATTTCAGAATTTTGTTCATAGGAAAATTATGAATATCTTTAGGAAGTTTGCTTCTAAGAAGAACTCCAAGGGTGTTATTGGGGAATCTTTTGACAGTGATCTCCACCCTCGGAGGTTGGCGGAGGTACGGCCGTGCGAATGGCCGCACACTCAGTTCATGGAAGAGGCTGGAATTCTTCAGGAGTTGACACAATATGTTGCTAATGCCGGCCTCACCAACTTCATCGCAGATGCGTGTGAACAGTATCAAATCCTCACAAACATCTTTGTTCAAAGTTTTACTTTCCTGCCTAGGAATAATCCTCCTGAAGTGAGCTTTGATTTATATGCTGAAAACCATCAGATACCACTTACTGAATTCTGTGACATTTGCCTGATCCCCTCTGATGGGAGCTTAACTGAGCCTAGACCGGCTGGGTTTGAGGCCTATTATCGCACTTTGACTGTGGGAGATGAGAGAGGGGTGTCAGCTACTACTACTGCTAGCATACACTTTCCTGCCATACATTATTTTGCTTTATTCATTACAAAGTGTTTGCTTGCTAGAGAGAAAGTGGGTGCACTCAGCGCACCAGACTTTGCTATTTTACGTCGTGCATTAGAGGGAGACAACTCATAGCTTGGGAGCTATTGTGGCTCGTCGCCTCCATCTTAATAAATCCTAGGGTAAAATACATGGTGGGATTTTTGCCACTCGTTTGGCGGCTCACTTTAATGTTGATATATGCCATCATGATTACCCCCTGACCAAGGTTTACCTAGACCGTGTAGCCATGGACCGCCACCATTTTACTAATATTGGATCTCCTAACATCCCTATTCCATATAACCTGGTTTTTAGCATTAAAACTTGTGATGTTGTCCCTTTGCCTGCACCTGCTTTGTTTGATCATGCTGCCAGGGGAGGATATAGGATTATGCCTGCGGACATCATCGCCTACCGGAACGCTCAGACTGCTGCAGAGGTAGAGGAGGAGCCTCAGCAGTGGGGTGAGTGGATGCCTGCTCCTCAGCTTCCCTACTACCATCCAGGCTACTGATCGACTACCAAGTTAGGCCAAAAGCCTAAGCTTGGGGGAGTACATGTTTCTCACCGACATTATATTCATGTTCATGCATATCATTCTATCTGTCGGTGCTCACACTTTTTCATTGTATCATCCATGCTTAGATTTATTTTCTTGCTTTCTTCTTTATGTGTTTGAGAAACTTTAGAAAAACCAAAAAAAATAGTTTTAGTGAATTTACTTTCTATGCATGCTTAGTAGTAGAACTAAAAATAAAATCCAAAAAGATTTCCTTGTTCTTCTTTTGCTTGTTGGGAGCTTTCTCGTGTAAATAGTTTTCTCGTTTTTGCTTTTCCCTTTTATTTGCTTGCTCAAGAAAACCAAAAATAAAAAAAAAATCAGTCTGTTTCTCTGAATTTCTTTTCTTTTTATTCGAGTCTTACAAGGAGAAGATCACGATGAGAATGCAGAGTGGCTATCATATGAATAAATGTTGATCTAATAAAGAGCCCATTTTACCTTGTCTTCTCCTGTTGGATAAAATGTTTTGCAGATTCCACCATAGTCGACGACATCTTGCACTACTATTATTTTCATATCATTCGGTCGTGCAAGTGAAAGGCAATAATGACGATATTAGATGAACTGGTCGTGGCAGAGAGAAACTGGTATGAACTCAACTTGTTCTATCTGTGTAAATATGTTTAACCTAGTATCCATGATTCAACCCATTATGATTAAACATGTTTGCAATGACAATTAGAGATTATAGTTTCTCATGCCATGCATAAGTAGCTAGGAGTGGATAATGATTTATCTTGGATATCAACATTGTGTTAAAATGATTGTGATGTAGTATGATGATATGGTATCCTCCTCTGAATGTTCGAGTGGCTTGACTTGGCACATGTTGATGCATGTAGTTGAATCAAAACCAACATAGCCTCTATGATATTTATGTTCATGGTGTTCATATCCTACTCATGCTAGTGTCCAATGTTACTTATGCATAATGCATGGTTATGATCGTTGTTGCTCTCTAGCTGGCCGCTTGTTAATCCAATTGCTAGTCTTCGCCTGTACTAAGTGGGAATTCTGCTTGTACATCAAAAACCTTGAACCCAAAGTTATTCCAGATGAGTCCACCATACCTACCTATATGCGGTATTACCTTGCCGTCCTAAGTAAATTTGCATGTGCCACCTCTAAAAAACTTCTAAAAATTATCCTTTTTGCGTTCCTGGATCGTTCGCGGAACGACAAGAGGTGGTCGGTATCTTCCATGCTAAGCGGGTTATTCTCAGGCCGAGTGTTTATTCACTCGACATCGCACGAGAAAAGAGCCGTGGGCAAACGTTCATTGCGGATAGCTGGTACTAAGCAAGGGACACCCCCCATTCTGGTAGGGATACCCACGTCGACGGAAGTCGTCGGATAAGCCGGGGGGGTCTGGTAAGCCGTCAATTGAGGCACCTGCTCCGCCTCTTGCCGTCCTCTGTCTTGGTCCGCTGTGTGATGGGCTCCGTCATAAACCGGGCCATGGCCAGGGGGCGGGTCATGGCGTCGGACGTTGCTTGAGCCGGTCGCTGAGACCATGTGCCTGCTGTAACTCGGGCTCTGACCCGGACGGGGGGTCGAGTGGATCCTATCCCGGCTGTAGGAGTACGCCTCTTGCTGTGCCAGTGCCGTCTGAAGGAGTTCCCTGATCCGCCGGGTTTCAATAGCCGTCAGAGAGTCGCCGTCGACTGGGAGAGCCGCCAGCCGCGCTGCCGCAGCGACCATGTTCTCCAGCGGGTTATTATAATGACCCGGGGGTGTTGGCACATACTGAGGTGGGGCAGGGGGCACCTGAGGAGGCCCCATCACCCGTGGATGAATAGGGAGCCCAGCCCCGGGCGCTATCACCCCTGGCGGGTTACTAGACCCTGCACCTGGCGTGCTGAAGAGGTTGCGTGGATCATAAACCGGCGGGAGCCGAGATTGAGTCTTTTGGTGCCTCCTCCGCATGACCTCATTGGACGCGTTCTGATCCATCGTAAGTTGGAAGGATTGCGCCTGGATCAATTGAGTTTGGGCATCCAGAGCCGCCCTCTCCACAGCCAGCCTGATCCCTTCCGCTGCAAGATCCTCCTTAGCTTTCATGAGATCCAATTTTAACTGTGCCACCTCCGCATCATGCTGGGCTTGATCCGCCGGGTCAACCGTGGCAGTTAACAGGCCGTCATCTTGTCCGTGAGATCCATCAGCACCTGAGCCGGAGAAGGCACCGGGTTTCCTGTTCCAGGAGCGGGGTTCTGGACAGGCTGTGCACCGGCCATGAAGATCCCGACCCGGCTTGGCGGCTCAAATAGGTCCGGAATACTCTCACCATCGGAATAACCCATGAGCCTGCCATCTTGAAGTTGGTACAACGAGTTTGACTCACCGTCAGAGCCGGCGGCTGTCTCATCACCAGATCCAGATAGATCAGAGGGCCCTCCATGGATACATCCCACAAAGGCGCGCCTTAAGGCAGGCCGGGCCCGGGCGGGTCGTGCACGCTGAGCCGTCTCGATGAGATCGGCGCAGAGATCCGGCTCAGGGCCCGGCTCACCAATCTTGCCGATGAAAACATGAATTCCGCCGAAGGGGACCCGGTACCCGTACTCAATTGAGCCGGCGTCGAGGCCCCAGTTTGCATCGTCGATGTAGAGCTTGCCGCGACGACTCTTGGTCATCCGGCCCACAGCGTATCCCTTGAGCCCTTCGAAGCTGCCCTTCAAGAACTCAAATCCACCGTGCGCTGGCCCCACGGTGGGCGCCAACTGTCGTGGAATTGTCACGGCAGATGTCCTCAAGCTAGGACTTAGTCGTGGAGCCATCGCAACTAGGAAGCTTGAAGGGGTTAATGCGGGGCAAGGAACACGAGGGTTTATACTGGTTCGGCCCCTTAGGGTGAAGCTAAAAGCCTACGTCTATAAGCACTTTAGTGAACTTATATGCTCTGTAGTGAGTGCATCAAGCTTGCAAAGTGGGCTACATAATGTTGCTGTTTCAGGGACTGTTCTGCTTATATTTTGATGCCATGTAAACTTGTTGCTACAGTGAGATCCATGCATATTTAGAGGTAGTTCAGTAAGAGTGTTTTGTATATATGGTTATGCTCTATCCATTCATGCCTCTGTTTGCAATTATATAGTATTCTAGCATGTCTTAATCTTGCTCTACTTTTGCTATAAAATGTTCCAGCCAGATTGTTTACATGTTATTCAATTTTGCAACGGTTGTTTCTATTGATCCATGCATGCTATGAACTCGATCTTGCTATGATTGTCTACATAAACATGTCATATCGCTGGTAGTATGCTTGTCTTGTCATGAAAGGCCTTGTGGTGAGTGTTTCGAGCCCACAAAGTTGCCATCATGTTGTTGCTTATGCCATGCTATTTAAATCTGAATCTGTAACGAAACTTGCTATGTTTACATGGCTGCCATTATAACTTCTGTGCCTTTTTGGCTCATGATCCCTAAAGGACTTTTGTTATATGCATTTAGTAGATTCATGCCATGCCTTGTTTTGCTATGATATGTTCCTGTAGCATGTTGTTTTCGTGCTCTAAACATGGTTTCCTCTTGTTAATTCCTGATGTGTTAGTATTTTCACTAAATCTGTGAAGCTGATATCTTTTGCACTTTTGTCATGCTTGTTTGAACCTGTTCTGGTGTGATTTAGCCGTAGCTCATTTTTCATGTTTTGTCAAGCATCTTGAGTACATCACTGCCATATGCTTTGTTGTTATGTTGGAGTGCAGTAGCTTAGTTTCTTGTTGCATTCTAGATGACATCATGCTGTTAATCGCAGATTCGTGTCATTCTTGTTTTGCTTGCCATTTGCAAACCGTGCATCCGAATCCGGTGATCTTTATATCGATTTCCACCGAAATCATCTCATCTTTCCAGCGGCATACTTGGTTTGACAAGTTGATGCCTTGTTCATCTTTTTTCCTTCCGGAGCACGCATATGCATTGCATATTACTTCTCGCATATCATGCCATGTTTTGCATCATGCTGCTTGAGCATTGCACCGTTTTGATTGTTGTTCCATTGCTTGTGTTCTTGCTTTTGCTAGAGCCGGGAGACGAGTTCGTGAACAAGGAACCTGTTGAGAACGCTATCGAGAATCAAGCTTTCTTCAACGCTGAGAACTTTGCAGGCAAGATGACCATACCCTCGAAATCACTTCTATCTTTGCTTGCTAGTTGTTTGCTCTTTTGCTATGCCGCGCTACCTACCACTTGCTATATCATGCCTCCCAAATTGCCATGAACCTCTAATCTTTGTCACCCTTCCTAGCAAACCGTTGTTTGGCTAAGTTACAGCTTTTGCTCAGCCCCTCTTATAGCGTTGCTAGTTGCAGGTGAAGTTGAAGTTGGTTCCATGTTGGAACATGGATATTGTTGGGATATCACATTTACCTCTTATTTAATTAATGCATCTATATACTTGGTAAAGGGTGGAAGGCTCGGCCTTATGCCTGGTGTTTTGTTCCACTCTTGCCGCCCTAGTTTCCGTCATACCGGTGTTATGTTCCTTGATATTGCGTCCCTTACACGGTTGGGTGATTTATGGGACCCCCTTGACAGTTCGTCTTGAATAAAACTCCTCCGGCAAGGCCCAACCTTGGTTTTACTTTTGCCAGCCTATTACCTTTCCCTTGGGTTTTCGCGAGCTCGAGGGTCATCTTTATTACCCCCCCCCCCCAGCCAGTGTTCCTCTGAATGCTGGTCCAAACTGAGCGATGTCCGGCGCCCCCTGGGCAATTAGGGTCTATGCCAACCCGACGTCTTGCTCATCCGGTGTGCCCTGAGAACGAGATATGTGCAGCTCCTATCGGGATTTGTCGGCACATTCGGGCGGCTTTGCTGGTCTTGTTTTAACTTGTCGAAATGTCTTGTAACCGGGATTCCGAGACTGATCGGGTCTTTCCGGGAGAAGGAATATTCTTCGTTGACTGTGAGAGCTTATGATGGGCTAAGTTGGGACACCCCTGCAGGGTATAAACTTTCGAAAGCCGTGCCCGCGGTTATGTGGCAGATGGGAATTTGTTAATGTCCGGTTGTAGAGAACTTGTCACTTGACCTCTTTAAAATGCACCAACCGCGTGTGTTAGCCGTGATGGTCTCTTTTCGGCGGAGTCCGGGAAGAGAACACGGTCTCGAGTTATGCTTGAACGTAAGTAGTTTCAGGATCACTTCTTGGTCACTTCTAGTTTCGCGACCGTGCGCTGCTTCTCTTCTCGCTCTCATTTGCGTATGTTAGCCACCATATATGCTTAGTGCTTGCTGCAGCTCCACCTCATTACCCTATCCTACCCATAAGCTTAAATAGTCTTGATCTCGTGGGTGTGAGATTGCTGAGTCCCCGTGACTCACAGATTCTACCAAAACAGTTTCAGGTGCCGACGATGCCAATGCAGGTGACGCAACCGAGCTCAAGTGGGAGTTCGATGAGGAACTTGGTCGTTACTATGTTTCGTTTCCTGATGATCAGTAGTGGTGCCCAGTTGGGACGATCGGGGATCTAGCATTTGGGATTATCTTCTTTTTCATTTGTATTCGTCTGTAGTCGGACTATGTGTGTACTCTGGATGATGTATGTTTAATTTATGTATTGTGTGAAGAGGCGATTGTAAGCCAACTCTTTATCCCATTCTTGTTCATTACATGGGATTGTGTGAAGATGACCCTTCTTGCGACAAAACCTACAATGCGGTTATGCCTCTAAGTCGTGCCTCGACACGTGGGAGATATAGCCACATCGTGGGTGTTACAAGTATGCACCGTTGCGAAAGTTCTTCGTGCTGAGACACCACATGATGATCGGGTGTGATAGGCTCTACGTTCAAATACAACGGGTGTAAGACAATTTTGCACACGCGGAATACTCGGGTTAAACTTGACGAGCCTAGCATATGCAGATATGGCCTCGGAACACTGAGACTGAAAGGTCGAGCGTGAATCATATAGTAGATATGATCAACATAGTGATGTTCACCATTGAAACTACTCCATCTCACATGATGATCGGACATGGTTTAGTTGATTTGGATCACGTGATCACTTAGATGATTAGAGAGATGTCTATCTAAGTGGGAGTTCTTAAGTAATCTGATTAAATTGAACTTTAATTTATCATGAACTTAGTCCTGATAGTATTTGCATAACTATGTTGTAGATCAATAGCTCGCGATGTTGCTCCCTGTTATTTTTTATATGTTCCTAGAGAAAAATATGTTTAAGATGATAGTAGTAATGATGCGGACTTGGTCCGTAATCTGAGGATTATCCTCATTGCTGCATAGAAGTATTATGTCCTTGATGCACCGCTAGGTGACAGACCTATTGCAGGAGCAGATGCAGACGTTATGAACGTTTGACAAAACTCGGTATGATGACTACTTGATAGTTTAGTGCACCATGCTTTACGGCTTAGAACCGGGACTTCAAAAATGTTTTGAACGCCACGGAGCATATAAGATGTTCCAAGAGTTGAAATTAGTATTTCATACTCATGCCCGTGTCGAGAGGTATGAGACCTCTGACAATACTTTGCCTACAAGATGGAGGAGAATAGCTCAACCAGTGAGCATGTGCTCATAATGTCTGAGTACTACAATCGCTTGAATCAAGTGGGAGTTAATCTTCCAGATAAGATAGCGATTGACAGAGTTCTCTAGTCACTATCACAAAGTTACTAGAACTTCGTGATGAACTATAATATGCAAGGGATGACAAAAATGATTCCCGAGCTCTTCGCGATGTTGAAATCATCGAAGGTAGAAATCAAGAAAAAGCATCAAGTGTTAATGGTTGAAAAGACCACTAAGTTTCAAGTAAAAGGGCAAGGGAAAGAAGGGGAACTTCAAGAAGAACGGCAAGCAAGTTGCCGCTCAAGTGAAGAAACCCAATTATAGACCTAAGCCTGAGACTGAGTGTTTCTGCTACAAAGGGACTAGTTACTGGAAGCGGAACTACCCAAAAAAATTGGCGGATAAGAAGGATGGCAAAGTGAACAAAGGTATATGTGATATACATGTTATAAATGTGTATTTTACTAGTGTTCATAGTAACCCATGGGTATTTGATACCGGTTTCAGTTGCTATGATTAGTAACTCGAAACAAGAGTTGCAAAATGAACAGAGACTAGTTAAGGGCAAGGTAACGATGTGTGTTGGAAGTGGTTCCAAGGTTGATAAGACCACCATCGCATACTCCTTTTACCTTCGGGATTAGTGTTGAACCTAAACAAATGTTATTTGGTGTTTGGGTTGAGCATAAATATGATTGGATCATGTTTATTGCAATACGGTTATTGGTGTTTGCGTTGAGCATGAATATGATTGGATCATGTTTATCGCAATACGGTTATTCATTTAAGTCAGAGAATAATTGTTATTCTGTTTACATGAATAAAACCTTTTATGGTCTTACATCCAATGTAAATGGTTTACTAAATCTCGATCACAGTGATACACATAATATTGATGCCAAAAGATGCAGAGTTGATAATGATAGTGCAACTTATTTGTAGCACTGCCGTTTAAGTCATATTGGTGTAAAGCGCATGAAGAAACTCCATACTGATGGAATTTTGGAATCACTTGATTATGAATGACTTGGTACTTGCGAACCATGCCTCATGGGCAAGATGACTAAAACACCGTTCTCCGAAAGAATGGAGCGAACAACAGATTTGTTGGAAATCATACATACTGATGTATGTGGTCCAATGAATATTGAGGCTCACGATGGGTATCATTATTTTCTCACCTTCACAGATGATTTGAGCAGATATGGGTATATCTACTTGATGAAACATAAGTCTGAAACATTTGAGAAGTTCGAAGAATTTCAGAGTGAAGTGGAAAATCATCGTAACAAGAAAATAAAGTTTCTATGATCTGATCGTGGAGGAAAATATTTGAGTTACGAGTTTGGTATTCAATTAAAACAATGTGGAATAGTTTCACAAACTCATGCCACCTGGAACACCACAGCGTAATGGTGTGTCCGAACGTCGTAACCGCACTTTATTAGATATAGTGCGATCTATGATGTCTCTTACCGATTTACCACTATCGTTTTTGGGTTTATACATTAGAGACAGTTGCATTCACGTTAGATAGGGCACCATCTAAATCCGTTGAGATGACACCGTATGAACTATGGTTTCGCAAGAAACCTAAGCTATCATCTCTTAAAGTTTGAGGTTGCGATGCTTATGTGAAAAAGTTTCAAGCTGATAAGCTCGAACTCAAATCGGAGAAGTGCGTCTTCATAGGATACCCAAAAGAAAATGTTGGGTAGACCTTCTATCACAGATCCGAAGGCAAGTTTTTTGTTGCTAAGAATGGATCCTTTCTAGAAAGGAGTTTCTCTCGAAAGAAGTGAGTGGGAGGAAAGTAGGAACTTGATAAGGTAGTTGTACCTTCTCTTGAATTGGAAGGAAGTTCATCACAGAAATCAGTTCCAGTGATGTCTACACCAATTAGTGAGGAAGTTAATGATGATGATCATGAAACTTCAGATCAAGTTACTACCAAACCTTGTAGGTCAACCAGAGTACGTTCCACACCAGAGTGGTACGGTAATCCTGTTCTGGAGATCATGTTACTAGACCATGACGAACCTACGAACTATGAGGAAGCGATGATGAGCCTAGATTCCGCAAAATGGCTTGAGGCCATGAAATCTGAGATAGGATCCATATTGGAGAACAAAGTATGGACTTTGGTTGACTTGCCCGATGATCGGCAAGCCATCGAGAATAAATGGATCTTCAAGAGGAAGACGGACACCGATGGTAGTGTTACTATCTACAAATCTCGAATTTTCGCGAAAGGTTGTCGACAAGTTCAAAGTGTTGAATATGATGAGATTTACTCGCTCGTATCGATGCCTAAGTCTGTCTGAATCATGTTAGCAATTGCCACATTTTATGAAATCTGGCAAATGGATGTCAAACCTGCAATACTTAATGGATTTATTTAAGAAGAGTTGTATATGATACAACCAGAAGGTTTTGTTGATCCTAAAGGTGCTAACAAAGTCAGCAAGCTCCAGCGATCCATCTATGTACTGGTGCAAGCATCTCGGAGTTGGAATATACGCTTTGATAGTGTGATCAAAGCATATAGTTTTATACAGACTTGCGGTGAAGCCTGTATTTACAATAAAGTGAGTGGGAGCACTACAGCTTTTCTGATAACTGTATGTGAATGACATATTCTTGATCGGAAATGATGTAGAATTTTCTGGAAAGCATAAAGGAGTGTTTGAAAGGAGTTTTTCAAAGAAAGACCTCGGTGAAGCTGCTTACACATTGAGCACCAAGATCTATAGAGATAGATCAAGATACTTGATAAGATTTTTCAATGAGTACTGCTACCTCTTGAGCACTGCGTTGGTCTTCCTTGAAGAGGAAAGGGTGATGCAGTAAAGTAGCGTAAGTATTTCCCTCAGTTTTTGCGAACCAAGGTATCAATCCAATAGGAGGCCACACGCGAGTCCCTCGTACCTACACAAGTAAACAAACTCCTCGCAACCAACGTGATAAAGGGGTTGTCAATCCCTTCACGGCCACTTGCAAAGATTAAATCTGATAAATATGATAAGATAATATTTTTGGTATTTTTATGATAAAGATGCAAAGTAAAATAAAAAGGCAATGGAAATAACAAAGTGTTGGAAGATTAATATGATGGAAAATAGACCCGGTGGCCATAGGTTTCACTAGTGGCTTCTCTCAAGAGCATAAGTTTTTACGGTGGGTGAACAAATTATTGTTGAGCAATTGACAGAATTGAGCATAGTTATGAGAATATCTAGGTATGATAATGTATATAGGCATCACGTCTGAGACAAGTAGACCGACCACTGCCTGCATCTACTACTATTACTCCACACATCGACCGCTATCCAGCATGCATCTAGAGTATTAAGTTCATAAGAACGGAGTAACGCCTTAAGCAAGATGACATGATGTAGAGGGATTAGCTCATGCAATATGAAATAAACCCCATCTTGTTATCCTCGATGGCAACAATACTATACGTGCCTTGCTGCCCCTACTGTCACTGGGAAAGGACACCGCAAGATTGAACCCAAAGCTAAGCAGTTCGCCATTGCAAGAAAGATCAATCTAGTAGGCCAAACTAAACCGATAATTCGAAGAGACTTGCAAAGATAACCAATCATACATAAAAGAATTCAGAGAAGATTCAAATATTGTTCATAGATAAACTTGATCATAAACCCACAATTCATCGGTCTCAACAAACACACCGCAAAAGAAGATTACATCAAATAGATCTCCACGAGAGAGGGGGAGAACTTTGTATTGAGATCCAAAAAGAGAGAAGAAGCCATCTAGCTAATAACTATGGACCCGAAGGCCTGAAGTAAACTACTCACACATCTTTGACTATGGTGTTGATGTAGAAGCCCTCCGTGATCAATGCCCCCTCCGGTGGAGCGCCGGAAAAGGCCCCAAGATGGGATCACACGGGTACAGAAGGTTGCGGCGGTGGAATTAGGGTTTTTGCTCCGTATCTGGTAGTTTGGGGGTACGTAGGTATATATAGGAAGAAGAAGTACATCGGTGGAGCAACAGGGGGCCCACGAGGGTGGAGGGCGCGCCCAGGGGGTAGGCGCGCCCCCTACCTCGTGCCCTCCCTAGAGATGCCCTGGCGTGGACTCCAAGTCTTCTGGCTCGCATTTGTTCCAAAAATCACGTTCCCGAAGGTTTCATTCCGTTTGGACTCCGTTTGATATCCTTTTTCTCCGAAACCCTGAAATAGGCAAAAAAACAGCAATTTGGGTTGGGCCTCCGGTTAATAGGTTAGTCCCAAAAATAATATAAAATGTATAATAAAGCCCAATAATCATTCTAAACAGGATATAATATAGCATGAAGCAATCAAAAATTCTAGATACGTTGGAGACGTATCAAGCATCCCCAAGCTTAATTCCTGCTCGTCCTCGAGTAGGTAAATGATAAAAAACGGAAATTTTGATGCGGAATGCTACTTGGCATAATTCTTAATGTAATTCTCTTAATTGTGGTATGAATATTCAGATTCGAAAGATTCAAGACAAAAGTTCAATATTGACATAAAAATAATAATACTTCAAACATACTAACTAAGCAATTATGTCTTCTTAAAATAACATGGCAAAAGAAAGTTATCCCTACAAAATCATATAGTCTGGCTATGCTCTATCCTCACCACACAAAGTATTTAAATCATGCACAACCCTGATGACAAGCCAAGCAATTGTTTCATACTTTTATGTTCTCAAACTTTTTCAATCTTCACGTAATACATGAGCATGAGCCATGGATATAGCACTATATGTGGAATAGAACGGTGGTTGTGGTGAAGACAAAAATGGAGAAGATAGTCTCACATCAACTAGGCGTATCAACGGGCTATGGAGATGCCCATTAATAGATATTGATGTGAGTGAGTAGGGATTGCCATGCAACGGATGCACTAGAGCTATAAGTATATGAAAGCTCAACAAAAGAAACTAAGTGGGTGTGCATCCAACTCGCTTGCTCACGAAGACCTAGGGCATTTTGAGGAAGCCCATCATTGGAATATACAAGCCAAGTTCTATAATGAAAATTTCCACTAGTATATGAAAGTGATATCATAGGAGACTCTCTATCATGAAGATCATGGTGCTACTTTGAAGCACAAGTGTGGTAAAAGGATAGTAACATTGTCCCTTCTCTCTTTTTCTCTCATTTTTTTTTATTTGGGCCTTTTCTCTTTTTTTTTCTTTTTTTGGCCTCTTTCTTTTTTTCTTTTTTCTTTTTTATTTTTTCGTCCGGAGTCTCATCCCGACTTGTGGGGGAATCATAGTCTCCATCATCCTTTCCTCACTTGGGACAATGCTCTAAAAATGATGATCATCACACTTTTATTTTCTTACAACTCAATACTTAGAACAACATATGACTCTATGTGAATGCCTCCGGCGGGGTACCGGGATATGCAATGAATCAAGAGTGACATGTATGAAAAGATTATGAACGGTGGCTTTGCCACAAATACGATGTCAACTACATGATCATGCAAAGCAATATGACAATGATGGAACGTGTCATGATGAATGAAACGGTGGAAAGTTGCATGGCAATATGTCTCGGAATGGCTATGGAAATGCCATAGTAGGTAGGTTGGTGGCTGTTTTGAGGAAGTTATATGGTGGGTGTATGATACCGGCGAAAAGTGCGCGGTAATAGAGAGGCTAGCAATGGTGGAAGGGAGAGAGTGCGTATAATCCATGGACTCAACATTAGTCATAAAGAACTCATATACTTATTGCAAAAATCTACAAGTTATCAAAGCAAAGTATTACGCGCATGCTCCTAGGAGGATAGATTGGTAGGAAAAGACCATCGCTCATCCCTGACCGCCACTCATAAGGAAGACAATCAATAAATAAATCATGCTCCGACTTCATCACATAACGGTTCACCATACATGCATGCTACGGGAATCACAAACTTTTAACACAAGTATTTCTCAAATCCACAACTACTCAACTAGCATGACTCTAATATCACCATCTTCATATCTCAAAACAATTATCAAGCATCGAACTTCTCATAGTATTCAACACACTCATAAGATTTTTATTTTATTTTATTCATTTTAGCATAATGGGATTAATTTCCCAATTAAAGCCAATTACCATGCTATTTAGGACTCTCAAAATAATATAAGTGAAGCATGAGAGAATAATAGTTTCTATAAAACAAATCCACCACCATGCTCTAAAAGATATAAGTGAAGCACTAGAGCAAAACTATATAGCTAAAAAGATATAAGTGAAGCACATAGAGTATTCTAACAAATTCTGATTAATGTGTGTCTCTCTCAAAAGGTGTGTCCAGCAAAGATGATTGTGGTAAACTAAAAAGCAAAGACTCAAATCATAGAAGACACTCCAAGCAAAACACATATCATGTGGCGAATAAAAATATAGCTCCAAGTAAAGTTACCGGTGGAAGTAGACGAAAAGAGGGATGCCTTCCGGGGCATCCCCAAGCTTAGGTTTTTTGGTGTACTTAGATTATCTTGGGGTGCCATGGGCATCCCCAAGATTAGGCTCTTTCCACTCCTTGTTCCATAATCCATCTAATATTTACCCAAAAACTTGAAAACTTCACAACACAAAACTCAAAACAGAAAATCTCGTGAGCTCCGTTAGCGAAAGAAAACAAAACACCACTTCAAGGTACTGTAATGAACTCATTATTTATTTATCTTGGTATTAAACCTACTTTATTCCAACTTTTCTATGGTTTATAAACTATTTTACTAGCCATAGATTCATCAAAATAAGCAAACAACACACGAAAAACAGAATCTGTCAAAAACAGAACAGTCTGTAGTAATCTGTAACTAACGCAAACTTCTGTAACTCCAAAAATTCTGAAATAAATTGCTGGAAGTGAGGAATTTGTCTAGTGATCAGGTGCAAAAATAATCAACTAACAAGAACTCTCTGAATAAAAATGGAAGCTATTCTCGTAAGCGCTTAAGTTTCTGTTTTTTACAGCATGATCATATAAACTTTACCCATGTCTTTGCAACGGTTCTACTTGGCACAAACACTAATTAAAAGCATAAAAAGACATCTAACCAGAGACTAAACAAATTATTTATTCAATAAAAGCAAGGAAAAACATTGGGTTGTCTCCCAACAAGCACTTTTCTTTTAAAGCCTTTTAGCTAGGCATTGATAATTTTAATGATGCTCACATGAAAGACAAGAATTGAAGCGCAAAGAGAGCATCATAAAAGACGTGACAAACACATCTAAGTCTAACATACTTCCTATGAATAGGCATATTATAAGCAAACAAATTTGCAAGGAAATCAAAAACTAGCATATGCAAGGAAGAAGGAAGTGAGGATAGCAATCTCAACATAACGAGAGGTAATTTAGTAACATGAAAATTTCTACGACCATACTTTCCTCTCTCATAATAATTACATGTAGGATCATATTAAAATTCAAGAAAATAGCTATCACATAACATATTCTCAACACAATCCTCATGCATGCAAAGTTTACACTCTTCCAAAATAGTGGGATTAACATTAACTAAAGTCATGACCTCTCCAAACCCACTTTTATCCAAAACTTCATAAGATTGATCAAAATCCAAATATGTGGGATCTAAAGTTGACACTCTTCCAAACCCACTTTCAAAATTATTGCAAACATTATTATAAATCTCATATTCATCATGGGGATTAAATAAATTTTCAAGATCATAAGAAGAATCACCCCAATCATGATCATTGCAACAAGTAGTGGACATAGCACAACTAGCATCCCCAAGCTTAGGGTTTTGCATATTATTAGCACAATTGACATCAAGAGAATTTATAGTAAAATCATTGCAATCATGATTTTCATCAAAGGAACTATCAAGTATGGGTGCAATAGCAATGATCTCATTTTTAACATAAGGAACTAAAGCAAATTTATCTTCATAAATATTGGCATCGTGGCCACAAGAATAGCAAGCATCATGTTCATCAAGGGATATTTCATTCAACTCATCGGAATCATCATTATCTATAGATTCATGCATATCATTATTTCCTTCCAAAGCAACAGTCATTCTCTCAATAAATTCTTTGACATAGACATTATGAGCATAGTTTTCATAGCAATGTTTAAGTATGTCAAAATTTTCAAATTCACGAATTTCAAGCAAGACTTCATAAAGATAATCTAGTGCACAAGACTCACTAGCAATTGGTTCATCATAATTGGATCTCTTAAAAAGATTAGCAAGCGGATGAGGATCCATAGATCTTAGCTTCTCTGTTTAGTAATAAATAAACAATTATTCCAACCAAACGAGCCAAGTAAGGCATCAAGGAAAACGAAAACACGAACGGAAGAAGGGTGAATAAAACGGCAAGGGTGAAGTGGGGGAGAGGAAAACGAGAGGCAAATGGCAAATAATGTAATAAGAGAGATGAGTTTGTGATGGGTACTTGGTATGTTGACTCTTTGCGTAGACTCCCCGGCAACGGCGCCAGAAATCTTCCTGCTACTTCTTGAGCACTGCGTTGGTTTTCCATGAAGAGGAAAGGGTGATGCAGTAAAGTAGCGTAAGTATTTCCCTCAGTTTTTGAGAACCAAGGTATCAGTTCAGTAGGAAGCCACGCGCGAGTCCCTCGTACCTACACAAGTAAACAAACTCCTCGCAACCAACGCGATAAAGGGGTTGTCAATCCCTTCACGGCCACTTGCAAAGATTAAATCTGATAGATATGATAAGATAAGATTTTTGGTATTTTTATGATAAATATGCAAAGTAAAATAAAAAGGCAATGGAAATAACAAAGTGTTGGAAGATTAATATGATGGAAAATAGACCCGCGGGCCATAGGTTTCACTAGTGGCTTCTCTCAAGAGCATACATTTTTTCCGTTGGGTGAACAAATTACTGTTATGCAAATTGACAGAACTGAGCATAGTTATGAGAATATCTAGGTATGATCATGTATATAGGCATCACGTCCGAGACAAGTAGACCGACTCCTGCCTGCATCTACTACTATTACTCCACACATCGACCGCTATCCAGCATGCATGTAGAGTATTAAGTTCATAAGAACGGAGTAACGCCTTAAGCAAGATGACATGATGTAGAGGGATAAACTCATGCAATATGAAATAAACCCCATCTTGTTATCCTTGACGGCAACAATACTATACGTGCCTTGCTGCCCCTACTGTCACTGGGAAAGGACACCGCAAGATTGAACCCAAAGCTAAGCACTTCTCCCATTGCAAGAAATATCAATCTAGTAGGCTAAACTAAACCGATAATTCGAAGAGACTTGCAAAGATAACCAATCATACATAAAAGAATTCAGAGAAGATTCAAATATTGTTCATAGATAAACTTGATCATAAACTCACAATTCATCGGTCTCAACAAACACACCGCAAAAGAAGATTACATCGAATAGATCTCCACAAGAGAGGGGGAGAACTTTGTATTGAGATCCAAAAAGAGAGAAGAAGCCATCTAGCTAATAACTATGGACCCGAAGGTCTGAAGTAAACTACTCACACGTCATCGGAGAGGCTATGGTGTTGATGTAGAAGCCCTCGATGATCAATGCCCCCTCCGGCGGAGCGCCGAAAAAGGCCCCAAGATGGGATCTCAGGGGTACAGAAGGTTGTGGCGGTGGAATTAGGGTTTTGGCTCTGTATCTGGTAGTTTGGGGGTACGTAGGTATATATAGGAAGAAGAAGTACGTCGGTGGAGCAACAAGGGGCCCACGAGGGTGGAGGGCGCGCCCAGGGGGGTAGGCGCGCCCCCCTACCTCGTGCCCTCCCTGGAGATGCCCTGGCGTGGACTCCAAGTCTTCTGGCTCACATTTGTTCCAAAAATCACGTTCCCGAAGGTTTCATTCCGTTTGGACTCCGTTTGATATCCTTTTTCTCCGAAACCCTAAAATAGGCAAAAAAAAACAGCAATTTGGGCTGGGCCTCCGGTTAATAGGTTAGTCCCAAAAATAATATAAAATTGTATAATAAAGCCCAATAATCATTCTAAACAGGATATAATATAGCATGAAGCAATCAAAAATTATAGATACGTTGGAGACGTATCAAGTACATACCTTGACAAGATTTTGACGTAGTTCAAAACGGAACAGTCAAAGAAGGAGTTCTTGCCTGTGTTACAAGGTGTGAAGTTGAGTAAAGACTCAAAACCCGACCACAGCAGAAAATAGAAAGAGAATGAAAAGTCATTCCCTATGCCTCAGTCATAGATTCTATAAAGTATGCCATGCTGTATACCAGACCTATTGTATACCCTTCCCTGAGTTTGGCAAGGGAGTACAATAATGATCTAGGAGTAGATCACTGGACAGCGGTCAAAATTATCCTTAGAGGACTAAGGAAATGTTTCTCAGTTGTGGAGGTGACAAAGAGTTCGTCGTAAGAGATTACGTCGATGCAAGCTTTGACACCGATCTGGATAACTCTTAGTCTCGATCTGGATACATATTTAAAGTGGGAGCAATTAGCTAGAGTAGCACAGTGCAAAGCATTGTAGACATAGAAATTTGCAAAATACATACGGATCTGAATGTGTCAGACCCGTTGACTAAAATTATCTCACAAGCAAAACATGATCACACCTTAGTACTCTTTGGGTGTTAATCACATAGTGATGGGAACTAGATTGCTGACTCTAGTAAACCCTTTGGGCGTTGGTCACATGTCGATGTGAACTATGGGTGTTAGCCACATAAAGATGTGAACCATCGATGTTAAATCACATGGTGATGTGAACTAGATTATTTACTCTAGTGCAAGTGGGAGACTGAAAGAAATATGCCCTAGAGGCAATAATAAAATTATTATTTATTTCCTTATTTCTTGATAAATGTTTATTATTCATGCTAGAATTATATTAACCGGAAACATGATACATGTGTGAATACATAAACAAACAGAGTGTCACTAGTATGCCTCTACTTGACTAGCTCGTTGATCAAAGATGGTTATGTTTCCTACCCATAGACATGAGTTGTCATTTGATTAACGCGGTCACATCATTAAGAGAATGATGTGATTGACTTGACCCATTCCGTTAGCTTAGCACTTGATCGTTTAGTATTCTGCTATTGCTTTCTTCATGACTTATACATGTTCCTATAACTATGAGATTATGCAACTCCCGTTTACCGGAGGAACACTTTGTGTGCTACCAAACGTCACAACGTAACTGGGTGATTATAAAGGTGCTCTACAGGTGTCTCCAAAGGTACTTGTTGGGTTGGCGTATTTCGAGATTAGGTTTTGTCACTCCGATTGTCGGAGAGGTATCTCTGGGCCCACTCGGTAATGCACATCACTATAAGCCTTGCAAGCATTGTAACTAATGAGTTAGTTACGGGATGATGTATTACAGAACGAGTAAAGAGACTTGCCGGTAACGAGATTGAACTAGGTATTGGGATACCGACGATCAATCTCGGGCAAGTAACGTACCGATGACAAAGGGAACAACGTATGTTGTTATGCGGTTTGACCGATAAAGATCTTCGTAGAATATGTGGGAGCCAATATGAGCATCCAGGTTCCGCTATTGGTTATTGACCGGAGACGTGTCTCGGTCATGTCTACATAGTTCTCGAACCCGTAGGGTCCACACGCTTAAAGTTCGGTGATGATCGTATTATGAGTTTTTGTGTTTTGATGTACCGAAGGTAGTTCGGAGTCCCGGATGAGATCGGGGACATGACGAGGAGTATCGAAATGGTCAAGACGTAAAGATCGATATATTGAATGACTATGTTTGGACATCGGAAGGGTTCCGAGTGGTTCGGGCATTTTCCCGGAGTACCGGGAGGTTACCGGAACCCCCCGGGAGAAGTTATGGGCCTTATGGGCCATAAGAAGGAAGCACACCAGCCCACAAGGGGCTGGTGCGCCCCCTTTGGGTAGGAGGCCGAATAGGAGAAGGTTTGGGGGGTGCCCCCCCTTTCCTTCTCTCCTACTCCTCCTTCCCTTCCTCTCCTACTCCAACTAGGGAAAAGGGGGAATCCAACTCCCGGTGGGAGTAGGACTCCCCTAGGACGCGCCATAGAGAGGGTCGGCCCCTCCCTCCTCCACTCCTTTATATACGAGGGTGGGGGCACCCCAAAGACACAAGTTGATCACGTTGATCGTTCTTAGCCGTGTGCGGTGCCCCCCTCCACCATAATCCACCTCGGTCATATTGTAGCAACATCATCACCGTTATCACACCGTCGTGCTGACGGAACTCTCCTTCAACGCTCGGCTGGATCGGAGTTTGAAGGACGTCATCGAGTTGAACGTGTGCAGAACTCGGAGGTGTCGTGCGTTCGGTACTTGGATCGGTCGGATCGTGAAGACGTACGACTACTTCCTCTACGTTGTGTCAACGCTTCTGTTGTCGGTGTACGAGGGTACGTAGACATCACTCTCCCCTCTCGTTGCTATGCATCACCATGATCTTGTGTGTGCGTAGGAATTTTTTTGAAATTACTACGTTCCCCAACACTACATGGAGGCACCACACACACATAAGGCCAACTCCACCGCGCGACCCCAAACGGGCGTCCGTTTTGTCCGGTTTCTGTCCGTTTGGGTAGGGCAATGGGGTCGTGTCCGGGCTTGTCCTGGGATGCGGTGGCCGTGCGCCCAGCGCGCAGACGCATCCCGGCCGCATTCTCTCCGCGTACTTTTTCTATGCAAGCCCTTCTTGGTTTCATCATTCATTCTTGGTACATGGGAATACATCACCAAATTTTGACTAGAAAAGTAAGACCAAAGAAAACAAGAACCACAAGAATACATTTTAGAAGATATCCAACTTCCATAACTGCTCCTGTTAGTTGGATTAGTGCCTTCTCGATGCATTCATTGTTGATCTGCGGAGGAGACGCCTCGATCTTGCGTGTTTCCTTCTTCTTTGAGTCTAAAGAAGTCGATGTTGTTTCCTCGCATCTAGTCTCGTGTCTAGCCTCTAATCTAGCAACAAGTGCACTTGTCTCATCTACAGCCTCTATGCTTGCTACAAGTGCACGAACATCTACTAAATTACGCTCTATCAATATATCGATGTACTCTTCTTTCCAATACCAAAACTTGCATCCATTCTACACAACAAAATTTGAAGTTAGCACAACTAGTCAAATCTAGAGGACAAACCGAAGCTAAAAAGAGCACATACCCCGTCGGTTAAGCACTTGATGAACACCCATCCGGGATGTTCCGGCATTGTAGACATGCGGCGCACAACCTTCTTTGTGCAGTGGTCGCACTTAATGAGCGGCAACGGTGCGCCGACGAGCTTTTGGGCTAGCACCGAGCCCGGCCGGCCGCCATTGGTGTATCTGTCGGCGGACCACCGACGGTGTAGATCCGAGCGGCTAGAGGAGGAGCCACTGCCTGCATGTGGCCTTGCGGCACTGCCATGGCCTTCCGGCCCGGTGTCCGGCCAGTCCATGGCATGGCGCGGCCTCCCACAGCCGGGCGAGCTCAAGACCGACCGGATCCGGTCCAAATCCGGCCGGCGGGTGTGCAAAAAAAGGTGGCCGTGGTTGGGTAGCTAGGGGGCGCCGAGGGGAAGAGCCGGGGCGAGCGCGCGTCCGAGGTGCACAGCTACAATGGCAGCGGCGGCGGCTGCGAGGGAAGAGTGGGGAAGGGTGGAGAAGAATGGAGGGCGTGCGGCCGGAGGGAGGGAGGGGCGGATAGAAAAAGGCGCCCCTATGCCACCGACGGACGGGCCAGGGGAGGACACGCGCAGACCGTTTCACCCCAAAAGCGGCGCAAATTTGGGCCGGGGATGGATCCAAAGCGGACACAAAACGGACAAAAGCCCATTTGCGCCCGCGTGCTGGGCCGTCTGGTTTGTCCCTTTACCCCAAACGGACGGGGACGGACAGGATAGGGTCGCGCGGTGGAGTTGGCCTAAACATGTACCCACACCCACATGCATACACACACATGCGCCACACATATGACGTGCTCATCATTAACTTTTTGGTTCTGCCGATGGAGCAAAATAAACACTAAAACTAAAAAACTTTTTTGAAGGAGAAACAAATTAAGGGCATTGATATAATGATATTATCTCACGAAACAAAATGAAAAAAGGGGCAACTATGTGTTAGGTGTCTAAATTTTCTCGGCGTTCAATCAAATCGCTCTCCACCATTCGATCTAGATCCAAAGGTCTAGCTGGCTTCTTCACCCACCCTTTTCTTCCCTATATGAAAACTGAATTAAAAACCACAAATTCAAAAAGGAAAATAATATTATTCAACTATGTGTAACATAATAGAACATAAAAACTTATACTATATCTAGCCTTCTATCCCTATACTTATATACTAGAATTAAAATAAAGAAAATAAAATAAAATGAAACTATACGGGAGGCGTTTTGGCTCCCGGGTGTATTTGCACCCGGATGAACAGTACCCCAAAAAAACAATTTAAATGTTTTCGAAAAATTCTGAAAAAATTTGTGGATGATCATGTTGGTGTAGCAACACATGCTTGACAAATTTCATGCGGAGCGGAGCAGCGGTGTTTCGTCGGTGAAAAAAACAAATTTTGGGTGGCATTTTGGGGTGACATTTGGACTTTGATTTGTTTTTTTTTTTGCGCAGGCCAAAATGCTTAATTTCTTGTATCAAAATTTACAGGGAGCATTTGTATGTGACAAATATCACAAAAAAAAATTGTCACAACAATTTTTTTTGACATTTGAAAAAAAAATGGCCCCGGGTGCAAATGCACCCGGGAGCCAAATTGACTTTCTGCATATACTTAAAGTAAAATTTAAATAAAGGAAACCAAAAAAAATGAAGTTTTATACATAATAATTTATTGTCATTGGTATTACCGTTCAAAGAAAGAAAACAAAAAATAAATTAAACAAATAATGACAAAATTTGCATACAATTTACACAGAAATTTTGTTTTTTATAAAATGCAAGAATAAATATATAATTGCGGAATTTTCACAAAAATAAGTTTTTCAACAAGAAATGAATTAGTGACATTGGTATTACCCTTTAAGAAGAAATAAAATAAAAAAATAAACAAATAATTGCATATTTGCACACACACACACTTTACAAAAAGAGTTGCATTTTCTATACTATGCAAGAATAAGCATATAATAGTCAAATTTCTCAAAAATATAAGTTTACTGAAAAGAATTGAATTAGCGACATTAATATTATTCGTAAAAATAAAATAAAACTAAAACTAAATGAAAATAATGAAGTTTTCTAAAGAATAATGAACAAGTGGCATCGGTATTAACCATAAAGAAGAAAGAAAAAGAAAGAAAAATTTAAACAAAATTAAAATAATAAAGTTTTCTAAGGAAGAATGAATAAGTGGCATTGGTATTACCCTTAAAGAAGAAAGAAAATGAAATAAAAACTAATTTCTTTTATTGTAAGACTTCTCTTAGTTGGATAAATGAGCCTCCGGCCCGTTTAAGCATTCAACGTCCCCGGTTTTGGAACCTTCTAGATGTTCTCAGCCTCTTATTTGTTTTAGGAAACTTCTACAAGCTTCCTTAACCAGTTTTTTTCTTGTTCTATTTTTTTGTTTTCCCTTTTTTCCTTTTTACTGTTTTTTTTCGCCACTCTTTCCCATTTCTGTTTATTTTTCTTTTGTTACTATTTCGTTTTTTCTTTTCTTTCCTTTCACTTTAATTTTTCATTTCCAATTTTATTTTTATTTCTTCAAAATTTTCCTTTTTAAAAAAAATTGTTGTGTTCATTGTTTTGTTCAAACATCTGAAAATGTCTAGGATTTTCAAAAAATGTTCAGAATTTAAAATGTTCCCATTATAAATAATTCATCACAAATTTTAACAAGAAATCATGTTTCGAAAATTGTTTGCAAAATGTCCATTTTGTTAGTATTTCAAAAAATGTTTCACATTTCAAAAATTGCTTGTACTTTTCAAAAAAAATGTTTTTTAAAATTTTATTCAGCATATTTTTCTTCAAAATGTGCACAACGTTTTAAAAATTTATTCGGAATTTCAGAACATGTTCCTGCTTTAAAACATAGTCCACAAATTTAAGAATATGTTCATGTTCCCATATTTGCAGGTGTTTCAACAATTGGTTGCGGTTCAAAAATTGTTCACAAATTTCAAATAAAGTTCATGTTTTCAAATTTTGTTTGTATTTTTCAAAAATTATTCTGAAGGTTATTTAAAAATATTCGCAACTTCATAAAATGTTCCCGTTTTAAAAAATTGCTTATAAATTTTTAAAAATATTCATGTTTCCAAATTTTTAGAAGTTAAAAAAATATCCTATCCCAAAAATTGTTCATAAATTTCAACAAGTGTTCGTGTTTTAAAATTTTCTTCGGCAGTTTCAGAAAAAAAACCGCTTTTCAGAATTTTCAGAAAATGTTTTCAGCATTTAATGATTTGCGCTGCCATAGAAAAAATTGCGCTCGTAATTTTGGAAATTTTGCGAAGTTCTACTGAGGTTCTTAATAGTTTGTGTTGTCTTATAATCACTAAAGCGCGCTGGTTCAGCTGGTTGTATCGCCTTCCCGCCTTCCCGAGTGTTTCCTCAGCTGGAGGTCCAACAATATGTGAAAGAACGCACTCAACTTTGACTTAGTGCTAAGAAATTCTCAGGCGACTAAACTATTATGGTATTGTTAACGGGATTGCTAAGAAATCCTCAGGTGAAATATTTTGGAAATGATGGAGCAGATAACAGCACGCAGCACAGTGCAACTAGGTTGTAAATTATTAATCCAACGCTCACAAAGAAAGCAGCGACAAGATCCTAAAAAAAACAGCAACAAAATAATCCACGGCTAGGTGCGGTCCACCGGGCGAGCAACTCCCGGCGTCGGTGACATGGCCGGACACGTCTTCCCGCGCACCACCACACGCTTGGTTCGCAGGCGACACCGGCGACCCGCGCGCCGTACACAGCAGCAGCAGTGCACCGCAACTTGCCGGCGGGGCGCGGCCGCGACACAAGGGATCCCATGCATGCGCAGGTGTCTGCTGTACTGTGCCACGCGGCTCCACCGAGGCGCCATGATCAGCTGGTCCGCCGGCCCCGCGCACGCGGCCGCGCCGGCCGGGAAGACATTAACGCACGCTAGAGAAGCTGGTGGTCGGCGAGGCGGACGGCGGCGCGGCAGAAGGGGCAGCGGGAGGCGGCCTGGACCCAGGGCACGGCGCAGGCCCAGTGGAAGCGGTGCGCGCAGGGGAGGTGCGCCAGCACGTCCCCCGCCCGGAACTCCTCCAGGCACACCGCGCACTCCGCCTGCTGCTGCTGCTCCTTCCTCCGGCCCCAGCTGAACCGCCGGCCGCCGCCTCTCTTCGTGAACACCTCTCGCTGCAGCGTGCTCGCCGCCCCTGCCGTGTCCTTCGCCGGGTGGTCGCTGGTGGTGCTCGACGGGACCGGGAGCCGGAGGCTTCCCGTGCTGTGGCGCCTGCAAGTCGCAACGCAGAGGATTGATTAAGCCACCGTTACTTTCCTTCAAGCTCGTATATTAGCAGAATCAAATACAGAGCCAGCAAGGCAGAGCTCTGCTCGAGAACAGAGAAAACACAAGGAAGTATATATTTGATACTGACTCAGATTTTCTTGAGAATAAATCAGCATCTGCAGCCCAGCTGAATGATCAGTGAGTGACATCATGACTACATCTACATGCATGAACTCACTCATCAATCATGAGCAAATTACATCCCACCCTCCCCAAATAAGTACTAAAATTTCTCTCTGAAAACGAAACGATGCCACATGAAGTTATATTCCTGCACAAAAGTAATTTGGCTCCTTCACTAAAAAAGGACCTGCTATCTAATGATTCATGCCCATGTTTCTTATTGCACAATCCAACCAGTTTTTCAGCAAACAGGGGTCTCTGAAGTCCGAATTCGGTCGGAATCTTGAGTTCTTGACACAACATGAAGTGAATTCAAAAAGGGTAAGAAGAACCGTAAGTACCTCTTGACCACAGATTCTCTCTGGCTCCTGAGCTTGTGATCCAGCCTCTCCTTGGCCTCCCGGGCGATGCTGTCCAGCTGCGTCGCCCACGCCTCCTCGCACACGCCGCTCCTCTGCTACAAACCCGTTCCATCGACCCACAGGAAACGATCGAGATTAGTACTGTAATCCACATGCAAGCATCAATCAAACAGTAGGATGATGCACAATCCATGGCTTCTACTATAGTTGTTATTACCTTCGCAAAACCTGCCGAGCCGAGGTGGGCGTGGTCATGCCCGAACACGCCCATCAACGCCGGCCGCCGCGCGCCGGCGCACGGGGCCTCCGGCGCCGGCCGGAGCCGTCGCCTCCTCGCGAACTCGACGCCAGGGAGCATCCCGGCCATGAGGCCCATCCACCGCCACCACCACGTGATCTGTACCACGACAACAACACAGCACCCGCCTGCCGCCTAATGCCTACAAAACGCACGTACCTATCCACCAGCAGCAATCTACCAACCTAGCTGATATATTCAGGGGCTAGGAGAGAATTGTATGTGGAAAGCCTCCATTTTGAGCAGGAAGAGGAGGAGGAGAGCGTCCATGCCCGGCCGACCATCAGCCTGCAGGCTCGTCGTCCGGACGGGGGGCAGCGGCTTTCTATCTAGGGGAGGTTGGAGGAGGGGGTCATGCTCATGGAGTGGGCGCGCCCCAACTGTGCATGCCAATTGCCCCAACCACCTTCACTCTATTCATAGCATAGCTGGGAAATCGAGTGGATGCGCGTGTATTTATGCGATCCCCGTGGGCCCACGTGACCGGAATTTCGAGCATGATTTTTATAGGTGGTGCTAGGACAAACCTCGTTGGATAATCGGCTCCGTGGCTATATATGCGGCACCTGTCTGAATGGCTGCCATACGCTCTGTCTAAGCCTAGCCTTCCAAGAATTGCACACTTTGTTTTTATCTTTTTCGTTTTCTACTTGATTAAGTCACTTGGATGCGTAATAATTAAGACACATCTAGATATATCCAAGGCATACCCTTTGCCTGGAAAAACTGTTTTGGACTCATTATAAAGTTTCAACAAAAGTACAAAGCAGCTCAAACATACAAAACTTACATCGAGGTTTTTAAACCATTGAGCGACTACTACTACCATCAGAACGAATTAATCTGAAGCCCTTAACACCAAAACTCACAGGCCGTACGCCAGACGAGAAATCGTAAGCTTGCAACCTCCAGGAGATGACGGAATCTATGCCCAATCTTCCTTCATCTTGTCCCGCTGGGCGAATTCGAGGTGGATTAGAGCCCAGAAGACCATCTCAAACCACCGAAACAATGGTGGGGTGGGAGATTTTTTTTTCATGCTGCCACCGCCATTGTCTCACCACTTGTTCCTCTACCACGAACTCGGACACTCAGATCCAGGGTTACCTCATCCTCTCGCCACCGCAGAGTCAACGGAGGCTTACCGGTACATGCGACAGCACCGGCGCTGGCGGTTTAAAGGGGAAACCCTAGGAAAATCAGGTGCTAGACTAGAGTTGCACACCTTCAGCCGCATTTTCTAGATCTCAAACTTTTGGCTAGCGAGAGAGTCCTCGGAGAAAGCACAGGGGAACACTATTGCGTTTCATCTAACTCGAATAATTGCACATTTTGTGGTGTTGATGAACCAGATGACTCAGTTGTCATGTCGAGGAAGAAAATTTTGTGTTGCTTTAGTGCACCAACTACCAAAATCGCTGTCGCAAATTATTACACAGCAATAGTCCTTTTGCCTGCGAACAAATATGTAGGATAATTAGAAGGACAGAGGTATCTTCATCTCACCAGCTCCATCTTTGCTCGCATTTTTCTGGATTTATTTCAGGCTTGCCGGCGATGTGCGTTTAATGGGAGGAGACGTTCCCATCGACTACAAAGACGTCTGTCGTGACTTAATCTTAAGATGATGTGACGGCTTAGTGTCTCGGAGATTCTCATAGGAGTGCGGTGTGCGTGCGTACGTTCCTAGGAATGAGTTTATGTGCACATGTATAAGCTTTGCGTCTGTAATGTGTTAAAAGAAATACTCCTTTTGCGCTGATAAAAAAATTACTCATTTATACCGTGTCATAGGGGTAAGCTATGCGTGCGCGTGTTCACACGAATGAGTTTATGTGCGTATGTATAAGCACTGCGTTTGTACCGTGTTAAAAGAAATTACTCATTTTACGCTGATAAAAAAATCGAGCACGAAACATAGATAAAGCGTGAAGGAATGAAAGCTCATCAAACTCGACGTGACCAATCGGTGGAGCAAACCAATCAACCGGCCATCCCATCCCCCACCAGGTGCCATCGAGATCTCTTCAAGCGCACGAAAGCAACATAGTTGGACTCTCCGGCGGGCGGTGGCCGCTCCAATCAAGACGGACAGGGACCCCGGCCACTTTTGATTTTCTTTTCACACCGCCCTAGATCGGAGCATCTACATATCCGCCGCCGTCGCCGTCGATGGCCAGCCAGCTCAGGCGAACAATGCGTGGCCCTTGTGGGCGACGCGGCCGAGTGAGCGAGTGAGTGGGCGCGTAGAATCCAACGAACGGGCGAGGGAGCGAGGTGGCCGACGTGCGCCTTGTGCGCGGCGCAGTGCGATCGACGTGGATGCGTGCTGAGTGCGAGATGGGGAGCCCGGAGAGGGAGCAGACGGCACCCCCACCACGCCCAGTTGCCATGCACCGTCGCTCTCCTCCTCTATACCGCCTGCCCCTTTCGCCGGTTGGGTGCGCGACCGCGATCGGTCTCGGTGCTTATCGTGAGTTCGTGACGGAGGAATCTAGATCGAGGGAGAGGTGCTGGCGAGGATCGATATTATTTGCTCGATCGCGACGAGAACTATGCTGACGCGACCTGCTTTGAACCGGATTCAGATATGGGTTAGGTGCTGTGTGCGTGCATACTGGAGATAGATAGATACCTAAACAGTGCGTTTAGGTTGTTCGGTTGCGACATGGCATCCAATCTGCCGCGCGCAACGACATGGGCGAATTTTTTGTGGTATGCCTAGTTTTAGTGCGTCACTACATTAGTAGAAAACAGGGCTTTGGTTACAGGGCAATATTAACATTAGTGAGCATTGGTCCCGGTTCGTGCGGCTAAAGCATTAGTCCCGGTTCACCTGAGCCCTTTAGTCCCGGTTTGAGACACGAACCGGGACTAAAGGGTGTGATGCCCTTTAGTCCCGGTTCGTGTCTCAAACCGGGACTAAAGGGCTCATTTTCGAACTCTACCGCCCCCCCCCCACCCCCGGTGATCGCCTTTTTGGTTTTGTAAAAAGCAAAAGAAAATGATAAAAACTTCAAAAATTAAAATCCTTCGAGATGTAGTTATGTTACTACATCTACTAGTTAGGAAAATTTAAAAACTTAAATTTAGACATGTTTTGCAAAATGTGTAATATCAAAATGTTCAGCACGAAAATCCGCATCCGATTTTGACGGCCTACGGCCGGTTTGCAAATTTTTAGAATCCTCAAATTCTAAAAGGAAAAAAAATTATGCTCAAATTTCTGTTTTTTTTTTGAATTTTTGTAAAATCTGGTCAAACTATGGTCAAACTACTTATTCAAGAAGTATTAGTGTTACTAAATAATTATTCAAGAATATTAGTGTTACTAAATAATTATTTTAGTTTTTTTGAATTTTGGTCAAATCTGGTCAAACTGTGGTCAAACAATGGTCAAACTAATTATTCAAGAAATATTAGTGTTACTAAATAATTATTTTAGTTTTTTGAATTTTGGTCAAATCTGGTCAAACTGTGGTCAAGCTATGGTCAAACTACTTATTCAAGAAATATTAGTGTTACTAAATAATTATTGTTTTTTAGAACAATAATTTCAAACTCAAACAGTGAAATGTGTGACTTCATGCTCAAGCTAAATTCCTGAGGGTTAATGGGATTGACATCTTACTATTGTCAGGAAAACAACAAGTGCAGACTTGGAAATGAGGGAGAATAGAACCCGGAAGTTAAGCGTGCTCAGGCTGGAGTAGTGAGAGGATGGGTGACCGTCCGGGAAGTTAGATGATGAGGGGTGATTAGAGATTAGAGGTTAAATTGAGCAGTGATGAGGGGTGATTAGAGATTAGAGGTTAAAATAATTCAAAATTTTGAAAATCATAAAATTTAAAAAAAAAATTAAAAAAAATCATAAAATTTCCTTTAGTCCCGGACTAAAGGTGGAGCTCCAGGTTGCGGCCACGTGGACGGCCTTTAGTCCCGGTTCGTATAAGAACCGGGACTAAAGGGGAGGCTTTACTAACGACCCTTTAGTCCCGGTTCCAGAACCGAGACTAAAGGCCCTTATGAATCGGGACTAAAGACCCTTTTTCTACTAGTGCTAGTAGGTTGGGTGTGTAAAAGGCAATGTGATGCCACCAAAGCACTAGCGGCATTATTTGTAGAGGACGATTTATTCACGTGTTATTTATTATTGTTGTTCTTTGTTTCTTTCAATGATCTTTTGTGAATTGTGACAATCCATGGCGACGGAAACCCTAGACGCTGCCTCATCTACTCTGTCACCCCATCTGCTCTCCCTCTCGCCGCCGCTAGCGCGCGTCGCTGGGGAAACCCTGTGCGGCCTTGGCGGCGTCGGGGAGGTCCTGATTGCTGGCGGCTTGCTTGTAGAGAAGTTGGAGGGCTATTGCGGGATGACGAAGTTGATATGTGCTTGAGTGGCGGCCTTCGTGGGAGTCAGTAAATGGTCCTTCAAAAAGTGCTCCACCGAAGTGGAGTCCCAAAGGTGGCATTGAGCTATGCTCATGGCACACCGCCGGTGGATGCATGAGGAAGAAGACTTCGACACCTCCCAATGATTTGATTGTAATTTTATATTTTATATAGATGTTTTGTAAGGACCTGTAACGCTCAATATATGGTCTTGGGCCCTTTCACAAAAAATGCTTGGATATGTATGCATTGCACTTCTATGACAATTGACCAAGAGAAGGGGAATTATTGTTGTTTCTATTCATTGTCTTATATGTGGGAGAAGGGGGGGGGGTGTCATGTTTTTATCAGATGAGAGGGGGCATAAGTTCTTAGAGAAGATGAGAGATTTATTGCTTGATAATGTTCATTGGGATACAAAAGGAATCAGCGGGCTGCGCATCCAAATATGTCTGCCTCCATTAAGGGGGGGGGGTGAAATTTTCACTAAAGCATGCACATCTCTATTGAACTATCTCCACGTCAAAGATGACCAACTAGAACATTGCCTTCCACCTATTAATCTCTCTTAGAACATTGCCTTTCACTAAAGCATGCTCCTCGAGTTCAATCTTTGATCACATCAGATAATCAACACTCTTGTTGCATGTAGCTCAGAGGCCATAGACAGAACCTCACATATCATTGTCGCTTCAAGAATTTCCGTTGCATTCATACCTTCAAGTACCATGGCTGAGGCACCCTGGTAGCTTCCATGCTCACAACGGCATACAATACCGGAGGCACCACGTCTCTCATATTTTGCTAGCCCCTCATTAACATGGATTGAACATGCCTGGCCATGGAGGAGTCGAGTTTCTTGTCGATGAACTAATCAATCTTTTCATGTCCAAGCTTGCATCCAAGGAGTTAGCTTCCATCTCAGAGATATCGACCATAAACCAGGTTATAAAAGCATGGGTTCATAAAAGGAGATTGCAATTCATTTCCATGTATCACACGCCTTCTCGCCCACCATATGGCCCATAAAATCACAAGCGTTCTTGCATAGTTCTCCCAGTTCGGCCTCTTGCTCATCTCAAACAACCACAATTTTGCATCATGTGTTTTATCCAAAGTAAACATTGCATAATGATCCTGACCAGTGATGACCCAAACAAAAGGTGCCATGTTGCACTCCATCAATGAATGCCTCTAGGTGTCGACTGTTGTCCCGCGGAACCTATACAAGCCACATTCACCACCATGTGATGTTGTACCTCACCCGTGGGTAGGGATGACCTAGCAAGACATCATGAAACGTACAAAGCTTAGGCAGAGCTTAACTCCCCATAACCTCTTCTAGCCCGACCGTTCATCGACTATTTTCAATGTCAGGATTTTTATCAATCCACGCTTATCTTATTCTTTTCGTTTCCATCACCATCCTGTAAGCTGAACGTGTAGAGAATGTGTCACTCTTCTTAAAATGCCTTGCCCCAAAACCGTTCTGCTAAATGTGACTAATTGGAATACGCCAAATGGCCTCCACATCCATCAGTAAAATATGTCCGTGTAACTTCTTCAATTCGGGTGGCTGATACAATTAGTTTTGAAACTAGTTCCAGGGGAGGTGGCTCGGTGATCACATGGACACATGCCAGACAAACGGGTCACGAGGTATCCAGTTATCCTGCATGATGCAGATAGACGCTCCGACCTCAATCTTCTTGAATAATCCCTGACAAAGCACATTCCGACCGTCACATATAAAGGGAGAAGCACTTCTTGCCACCGTAATTTCGTCTTTTTTCATCCATCCACCTCGCTCCCATAATTTTCCTCTGCTTCTGTACTTTCTTTGCAGCTTTGCAAGTCAATGGGCATGGATTTTTGATATGGGCCTGTAAAAAAGTTCGACCTGACGATCCGCCCTTCCCTGCCGGCTGCAGCAAACGATTTTCCCCCCTTAATTATGCATGTGCTAAAATTTCATATCCTATATACCTAAATAGATGATCCCCACTACTTTGATTTCTCTTAACATGCAGCCATGCCACCTCAGCATATGTGCCACATCAGCTGCCATTTTCCCATCGGTGCTTCCGTTTTCAACTGCATGCATGCAGAGGCAGCTGAACTTAGTAATTGCATGCTGAGGCTTTGACCGCATGCCTTCTCCACAACAATTTTCTCTTTTGTCTTCTCAATTACTCAACCACCGAGTGAATTCCTTCTCTCTATCTCTCTTCACCTTCTGCACTATAAATCCCATCATCTTCATTACCAAATCGACACTTTGCCTTCTTCATCTCATGGGTTTGTCCACCATAGCATCAGTTGATTCAGTTCCACTTCCACCTCGCTCAGCCCTGTTATCCGATTGCTCCACCACCGCCTATGAGAGACTCTTATCCATATGTGTGCACTTTTTTGGCTGCCATTAGCGGACGGAGAAGCAGAGAAAGGTCCCTTTCTTCGTGCTCCTCAACAGTCGTCTTCAGGTCAAAAGATGAAGGGTTTCATCATGAACGCCACAGGACCTCTCGGATGTACATACATCTTCCTTCGAAGATTCATCTGATTATCCATCCTGTAATCCGTCTTCCATGCATGTCAAGTGGGCTTGGATATCAAATGATAGATCACATGACTGGTAAGATATTTTCCTTGATTCTTGGTTCCATGGGGCATGTGAAGTTTCTTGCTTGTCTGGTTGTTATTTCGCACGCATCAGAATTGGTTATTTCCTATAGATGTGTGTGAATCATGACTGTTGCTGCTGTTCCAGGAAGAGGTTCAGTGCACGTACGCATCAGAAATAGCGGGCGACGGCGGACACCCTGATGCACGTTCCAAATCTCCATTGACCCAAAATCAGTTCAAAGCTGGATAGGCTGCTATTGCTAATATCCAGCTCAAAAACTTGCCGGTGTCCAAGCCTCATATCCAGCTTATATATAATGTAAGAATAAATTTCAAACGGTGTCCAGAGACACCGGCTAGCTTTACGTGCCTCCGTCCCTGCCATCTTCCAGAGTCCTGCAACATTGATGGTAAACAACGTGAATGCTAATTATACTAGCTTCATGTATTACTTTATGCATTGAACTTAAATCTATTCAGAATTTTTTTTTTTAGGAAGCATTCAGGTCTATGCATGCAAAGCCATAGTATATTTCATTTTTCACGGGCTTTCAATTAATACATGCAATTTTGACCACTCTAAGTCATCATTTGTGTAAATCTCTCCATCATGAGATAAGGCATCCTATATCACACACACACACACACACACACACACACACACACACACGCACACGCACACACACACACGCGCACACGCACATGCACACGCGCGCGCGCACACAGAGACACAGATGAAATTACGGTGGCAAGAAACGCTTCTCCCTTTATTACTAGGTATAGATAAGAAGGTTACATCATGTTTTTTCTTTTCTTTTCCCTTTTATGCCTTTAGTTCGTACCCTTTTTCTTTTGATTTTTTTTACAGTTTCTATTGGCCATTATTCAATTTTCAATTTCTGAACATATTTTAAAATTCCAGGATATTCTATAACTTGGTGGATATTTTATATTTTGTGAACCTTTTTTCAAATTTACCATTTTTAAATTTCAATTGTTTCCCAAATTGTTATTTTTTGAGATAGAACAATTACTAATATTTTTTCCGCAAAAAAAATTTACTAATATTTTTTAAAGTTCGTGATCATTTCTACAATTTGGAACACTCCTTTAGGTTTGCGATCACTCATAATATTTTTTTAAAGGAAAATTTTAAATCCATTAACATCTTAATTCAAGAATTATATTATAAATTCAAAGATATTTCAAAAATTGCAAACATTTTATGAACTTAGTTTAAATCCTCTATAATTTTATTTTTTTTAATATTATTTAGAATTTGTTGACACCCTTTTAATTCGCAAACATTGTTCAACTTTGGAAACATTTTATAAATACTTGAGCACTTAAAAATCTGAAAAGATTTTCAAAGTTCTCAACTAATTTTTAAATTAATGAAAATTTTCAAATGTATTTACATATATTTATATCGTACTACTTTCATAAATATGTGTCAATTTTTAAAATTTTGGAACATTCAAACAAATGTTTTTAAACACAGTACAGATGCAGACACTTATACATATGCACATACACTCACCCGCTATGAACCTGCACACACACACCCGTATGAGCACCTCCGAGATATTGAGCCGACACATCATCTTGAGATTGACGAAGTCGCCACTGACACCTTCGTAGTCGACGTGAAAGTCTCCTCCTATTAAACGCACAACGCCGAAAAGTCTGAAATAAATTTAGGAAAGTGCGAGCGACAATGTCAAGTCTAGGACTTAAACCCTGGTGAGTGGGGATACTACTGTCCGCCTAACCTTCCAACAAGAGGTTGGTTCGCATATTCACAAACTTTTGAAAATTTTCGCAAACATTGTCTTGTTTGTGAACATGTTTCCCAATTAATTAATTATTTTTAATTTGAATGATATTTTTTAATTCATGAAGATTTTCCTAGTTAGTCAAACTTTTTAAAACTTGCATGATTTTTAAATTTTGTTGGATTTATAAATGAAGACATAAAAAGAAAATAGAAAAGAAAAAAATGTGAGCCTACCACCCCTTATTGTCCCGGGCCAAATTGCGCTGGTTATCTTCTCGTATCAGTAGAGAACTCCTATTGGACGCTCATTGGTGTCCAATGGAGGAGGTATCACCTGAACCGAGACGCTAATGTGCCGGCATTTTGGTGCGCTCAGTTGCACGGGTTAGCCTTTCTTTTTCTCTTCATTTTCAGGTGGTATTTTCATTTGAAACCTGACCGTTGGACTTTTTTAAAAGCTATATAATTGATAAAAATATTTTAGGTAATGCAGGAAAAATTAAAATGGTCAGTGTGTATTTGTAGAAAGTATGGTGTGCATTAGATAAATAGTTCGCCATATATTTTAAAAAATAGATGATATAGAAAAATGTTTGTGTATTTTAAGAAGTTGTGATATTTAAGAAAAGTTTATAAAATGTACAATATTGTTCACGTTGTTTTCAAAAAATGTTGTGTGCCATTAAAAATAGAGTAATGCTAGTGCCACAGACCCTCTGATACTGATCCAACCGACTGAAGTTATGTGGAATTATTTGGTTGGAGATTAAGGGGTGGGGACAGGCCACCCCCTTGGAGTTCAGGGGTAGAGCTAATTAGTATGAGGGGGTCCCTAAGATGGCCGTTGAAGTCCCTACAGAAAAATGTTTGTGTATTTAAAAAAGTTGTGATATTTAAGAAAAGTTTATAAAATGTACGAAAATGTTCACATAGTTTTCAAAATATGTTTTGTTCCATTAAAAATAGAGTAATGCTAGAGCCACAGACCCTCTAATACTGATCCAACGGACATAAGTTATGTGGAATTATTTGTTTGGAGATTAAGGGGTGAGGACAGGACATCCCCTTGGAATTCAGGGGGAGAGCTAATTAGTATGAGGGGGTCCCTAACACGGCCGTTGAAGTCCGTTCATATATGATTATTGTTAAAAACATGTTCAATGCGAATTGATCTTTTCTAGCATGTACTCAAAAATGTTCAAAACATTTATTTGAAATAATGTACATCATATATTTGAAAAAAAATCAACATGTATAAAAATGTTCCACATCTATACACCATATATTAAAAAATAGACATGAATTGAAAAAAAGAAAAAGAAAAAAGGAAAAAAAAAGGAAAGAAACCCAATAAATAAACACAAAAAAACAAAGAAAACCCGGAAGAAAACTCAAAAACAAAAACCACAGAAAAAGGAAACACGTCTTTTTTTTAGGGTGGAAAACCAACTTTATTCATGGAATTCCACATTGAGTGGGATACATCTTGGGTCATGGGGGGCACCAAACCAAATGTGCCTACCCGGCCCTCTAGATAAACGAAATTTTGCTAAACTATGTGCTTCATAATTAACAGTACGATTCTCAAAAGTAAAAGTACAATGGAACGATGAAGCTTTCAGATTTATCTCGCTAATGATTGCTCCATATGGACCACGTGCGTCCCTTCTGATGTCCAACACCACCTGCTGGCAGTCCGATGCAACCACAAAATGATGAATACCCAAATCTTCGGCGAGGGCTAGGCGCCTCCCGACATGCTATTGCTTCTAGACTTGCTGGATCGGTTACCCCTTCGATCACGAGAGCAGAACTGCCAAGAAAGTTTCCACCTTCATCCCTGCAGACTGCAGTGGCAGAACCTCCTGTCCTTCCCCGGACTCCTGCATCAACATGGATTTTACAGTAACCTGTTGGTGGCTTTTTCGGCTTCGTATTTCTTTGCATTAGCGTCGGCACGCCCCTGCCTTTCTGCTCTTGACAACCCCTTACCACTTCTAGTTCAGAAATGAAGCTCGTGATAAAACCATGTGTGGCATGGGGACTTTGGAATATCGCCTCATGGATGGCTTTCCGCCTAGCGTACCATATCGACAACAACGTCACGGCCACAAGGACGAAATCTTTGTGGGACATTGAATCCATCAGAGTGAACAGCCATTGCTTCGCCTTGGGCTCGGTTGTTGTTATGATTTTATGTGTAATCTCCTCATTCATAAGAGCCCAAACGCTTCTCGAGGAGGTGCACTCGACAAGGGAGTGGTGCCATGAGTCCCGAGCCCCACATAGACCACAACAGGGTGAATCAGACATGTGGCGATGTGCCTGCACATCATTTGTCGGCAATGAGTATTTAGATAGACGCCATAAGAACATACGAACTTTCCCTGGGACCTGAGTTTTCCACAAATGTTTCCATGCTCGTTCCTCAGCCCTGGAGCTAGACGGCCCTGGCCCCTCCTCGAGCCATGCTTCCCTTCTGTTTCTAGTTGCAACAAGCATGTTGTACGCTGATTTTACTGAGAAAAAACCATGTTTTTCATGATGCCAAGCCCAGAAGTCGGGAACATTGCGAGTGCACAGCGGTATCCCCAATATCACTTGAACATCCATTGGCAAGAAAGTTGCTTGCACCAGCTGCTTATCCCATGTTGCTGACACATTAGAGATGAGTTCAGAAACTAGCATAGGTGGGTTCAGGGTCCGGCAGGCGTAGGGCCTTTTCATCTCGTCCCTTGGCAACCAGTTGTGTGTCCAAATTTCCGTTGTGCTTCCGTTACCAATCCTCCTGATCAACCCCTGCTTTAGAGTGTCTCTACCCTCTACTTTTGCTCTCCATACCTGGCTCGGGTGCCCCCCTAGCTCGGCTTCAAGAAGATCTATATTTGGGTAGTAAACACTTTTCAGAATTCGAGCACTTAGGGTTTCAGGATTCTGCAAGAGACACCATGCCTGACGAGCCAGCATGGCCAGATTAAACAGTTCGAAGTCTTTGAACCCTAATCCCCCCATGCTCTTAGGTTGGGTCTTTTGATAGTGTTTACAGGGAACAATTTCTGTCTTCCATTGATTAAATATCAGTTTGTGACACTTGGGGTTTATATGTCTGAAATAGTTCACTACCTATTTGCTAGGTGCAGGCTGCTATCAAAGTTAAGGCTTTGGTCATCATTTGCTTCACCTCATCTGGACGGGCTGCAAGGTAGAAAGAGAAAGGAAAAGAGTATTTCTTCTTATAGGAGCTTCACCTCATCTTGTAGTTTAAGGAAATTGATTCATATATTATGCCGTATCGAGTATCTGCAGGCTAATTGCCAAGTACAGGCCCACCATGCCATTCCTCGTCTGAAAACAAATCAATTGAAGTGGAGCTTCACAAGCGCATTTGAAGTATGTGAACAACCTTTTTCCTTGTAACCTTTTGAGTACCTCCTTTGTGTGTGCTATATCTAGGTAATAATGATTCAGAACTAGCATGTTGATCTTCAAACTTTGAAAGATAACTTCAGGCTATAGTTTTTGTTAATGACAAATCTCATAGATTTCCAGGAAACCCAATGAGGTTTGCGTTTCCCTTCTTTGCTCCCCCACCAGAACTTTCTAATGAACATGTTTAGGTGTTCACAAAGCCCTCTGGGAAGTTTAAAACAGGACATAGAGAACACCGGTACTGCCTGGGCCACAGCCTTTACAAGAACTTCCTTCCCTGCCATGGACAGCGTTTGCTCTATCCAACCTTGGACCTTGCTCCACAAACGATCCTTAAGATACTTGAATGCACCATATTTTGAACTACCAATATCTGAGGGCATCCCTAAGTACTTCTCGTTGAGAGTTTCATTAGGGACGTTGAGTGTATCCTTAATCTCCTGTCTCACCGCATCCGGCGCCCCTTTGCTGAAATATACTGATGATTTTGAGTAGTTGATGCGTTGCCCAGTTGCTTGAAAATATGTGTCCAGAACTTGGTATACCTCGTTTGCCCCCACACCGTTTGCCTTGAAAAATAGCAGACTGTCATCAGCAAATAGAAGATGACTCACTGGTGGCGCCGTAGGAGCTACCTGTAGGCCATGCATGTTGGATGACTCACTCTTGGATTTTAACAGGCACGAAAGGCCCTCTGCTGCTAGCAAGAACAAGTATGGAGATATCGGGTCCCCTTGTCTGATACCTCTTGAAGGGATGAACTGTTGCAACTTCTTCCCGTTGAACAAAACAGAAAATTTGACTGTAGTAACCATGCTCATAACAATATTCACCCATCTATCTGTAAAGCCCAACTTAAGCATGATTACTTTTAAATAAGTCCACTCGACCCTATCATAGGCTTTCATCATATCAAGCTTGAGTGCGCAGGATTGATTTTTCTTTGCTTTGTTTCTCTTCATAAAATGCAAGCACTCGTAAGCCGTGATGATGTTGTCTGTGATCAACCTGCCAGGAACAAAAGCTGACTGCTCTTCCGAGATTATGTCAGGAACAAAAGCTGAGTGCGCAGGAAACACAGCTCTAGAGAAGGAAACATAACTACCGCAAGCAAACCCTTGAAATGGGCCGGCCCACATCACGCCTACTGGTGTTTGCCGTATCAGTCCGCGTGAAGATTTATTTTCCACTTCTAACAGAAAAATCCACTCAAAAAGAAACTTCCAAGAGAAAAAAATTTACCGCTCAATTTTTTAAAATGATTTACTTGCAGATTATAACAGAATTTCTTTCTAATCACAACTACTTACGTATATCCTTGGTTGGGTCAACGTCGCTGTCCAAGAGGCGGAGGAGGAAGCATTTCGATCGGCGATGGTCTCGTCAGTCCGATGTTGTCGGTCGCTGTTGACCCGTTAGGCCTTGTTTGACAGGAAGGGATTGTGGAGGTTTGGGGAGGAGAGGATTCCAGGGGATTTGGTGAATCCCCCTCTTCCACCCAATCCCCTTGAAACCTCAAATCCCCCTCCAACCACATATCCCTCAAATCCCCCTCCATACAGAACACTGTTTGACAGGGAGGGATTTCCATATTGAACTAAAATGGTGTAAAACAGTTAAAAATCTAATCTTGCAACAGTTCTTCACATGAACAACATAATTTGCTTGACTTGGAACCAATATATCATCACATAATTGCAATGTCACATAACAGCAACATAATCTCTCACATCAGCATGACTTGGAACCAAAAATATCTCGTACGTTTTCAGCATTCACAAGTCCGAGGAAAGGCATGCGTACATTTAAGCATGCTGAGAATACATAAGACATGCGTACATAAGCATGCTGACAACAATAGCGCCGACACAAAAGCAACTGACGAGACTCAAACAGACGATTTCGAGGGACCCTGCAAACGTCCCATTCTTCCCGTGCTTTGTTCCACTTCTCAACCTGGTTTAATGACACCAGAAAAAAAACTGATGATACTGAAGAAAACAAGGTAATAGTATGAATTATTTCATGGCCTTGTTAGAGCTACATCAAGACCAACAGAATACAGAAACTTCCAGACCGAACAGATTTTTCGTGGAAGAGAAAAACTCACAACAAAGTCCGATGAGCAAACAATTTATTTGCAGTTTGAAACAGTCACAAGGCAAGACAAGCACAAGAGTAGTCTCAAGTAATTTCTTTTAAAAAATGTGCAGTAATTTCTTGAAAAAAAATGTGCAGTCACAAACCAAATTGCCTCCCTTCTGAAACTCCAAACACTACTACTACACTGTCTTATCTTAAAAAGAATGTGCAGTAATTTCGTTTGCATATACTATGTTAGTGAGCTAAGTAAATAAAGTACACTACCTTCGCCAAGCTCTGCTGCACACGGCGATAAATTCCTTTTGAAGTAATCTATCCATCCTGGAAAACAAGTGCAGCAGAAATGGGCAATTAAGACAGACTTGTAGCTTGTCGTCGACAAAATAGGCAATTAAAACAGAACTACAGAACACTGGGTTCTGCACAAACTGATGCAGCAAAAACCTATGCGAGGGCCATGAATTTTAAGCACAAACTTTTGGAGCTGAAATGAAGAGTGGATTACTTATTTTGGTAAAGTATTTGCGCTGGGATCACTGGATCACTCAGGGATGGTACTCAGGTAAATACGTGGACTGATCACTGGATCTCGGCGAGTGCTACAGCCTCTGTCAGCATAATAATCTACAGTACAAGAATAGAGGAAAACAAGAAATCTCCACCAACCAAATAAGAAGTCAACAATGCTTCTTGCTGTTGATGCTAAATAAACAAGCAAGCAGGTGCACAGCATTGTAGAACAAGACGGAGCACTGCTCCAATATCCATTACAGAGTTGCAGAAAAGATGCACAAATGGAGATCAACTTTGTCCCCAGCAAAACAACACAATGCATCAAATACACATCTGTTCCTAAATCACAAACCCATCATAGATGGGCAAAACATCTCTTGATAAATAAAGATATATGTTGAACTCCACTCCACTCGTCTCAGTCGGATTTCACAGACTCGTCGTCCTCCTCCCACACCAAGTTGATGCAGCCAACGAACCAACAAAGCATTGGCACCGATTCGGCAGTTCACATCAAGCATTACCACTACTACTTGCAGATAACCACATCAAGCATTACCACTACTTGCAGTTCACATCAAGATTCGGAGTCGACAGTGAATCACTAAACCAACAGTAACCTGCTACTAGATATAGGGGACACAATCTAAGAGGAGGTGAACTTGGTGATGGCTTTGGTGCCGGCCCTCGGATACGTCGTGCTTGGTGAGCTCGCCGGGGAAGATGAGGCGGCAACCATGGCCGGGCGGATTGAAGAACCCTAGACGACGAGGGGAAAGGAGGGGAGGCGAGGCGAGGGCTTACCACCGAGGAGAAGGCCAGTATGGAGGAGGAGGTACGCCAGCGTAGAGATGTCGTTCGACGGCGTGTTGAGTAGGAATCGAGCGGCGGCGCGGTGAGCAGGCGGCGGCGGCGTGGTGTCGTTCCTCCCAAATCCGCGAGGCCCCCCTCGAGGGTTCTGTACCGCGTGGAAAGGAGGGTGTAGGAGGGGGTCGGAGGGGGTTGGGCCGTCGAATACCCGCGTACCAAATGGGCCCTCGCGGTTCTGCGGGGTTTCTGGGCCACGCGAGGAAATTGCCTTCAAAACCCCCTCGATCCCCTCCTACCAAACGAGGCCTTAAGCACGTTCTCTCACTTGTATCCCTTTAGACTAGGACTGATTATGTTTCTGCCGATGTTCATGATCGGTCGCACGACTTTATATAACTGGCTAAAATGTCTTACTTTCGGCCGGGGATCAGTTCCACATAATTTCCCTCGGGAAAAATCAATCATGGCTATATCATGCGTTTTTCTTCTTGCTTGCCAATCTAACTAAAAAGTGTCATCTAGCTAATTTACTAAGTCACTTAGTGCTCTTGCAACGAACTAACAGTAACACTAAATCCGGCGTAGTAGTAAATCAGTTCGCTTGTGGTTCAATTGTGTCAAACTCTCAGGCCATGGGAATGTGTTCCTTTGCTGTGTGGGTTTCAGTCCCCTGGCCAGGGATTCTTCTATATCCCTGATTTGTGTACGTCTAAACAAAACTCTGAGAAAACTAATACTGTAGTCATCACTATCATAGAGGGGACTGCTACTGTGAAAGAGATCGAGCATGAATTTAATTGCATTTTGCCCGCAAACTTGGCAAGAAAAAATGGCGTTGCACTGCTCGTTCCATCAGTCCAACTCAGTTTGTCATGCGGTTTCCTAATGCCAGTGAAGTTGAGAGAGCATGCTGTTATGGTAAACGTCTCCCTTTGAAAGATGGTTTGGTTATTGTTTGCATTACTCCCTGGTCTGCTTCTGTGGGGGCTAAGGGGAGCATGGAAAAAGCTTGGGTGCGAGTGAGAAACATACCATTAGAAAAAAGATGCTTTGAACATGTTGCTTATGCTGGTGGGTTGGTTGGTATAACTTTGGAAGTTGATGAGGCAACTATTCATAAACCTGAATATGCCAGGATATTGCTTGGGTGTCGAGAGGTTAAAAAAATTCCTCCATCTGCTGAAGGGATGTTGGGCGAGCAATTTTATGACTTCTTTTATGAAGTTGAGAAAGTGGTATTGGTTGGGGAGGAACAAAATCAGGCTACTGTTACTGTTGATAGCAGTGCATCCCCCTCGTTTCCGAAAAAAGCTAGGGTGGATTCATACCCTGCTTCCTCTGCGGAACCAGGAGACACCAATGCATCTATGGTTGGCAATTATTCCTCACAAAATTATGAAAAAAGTTCGCAGAGGCTGACGGTGGTAACTGAGAATGAAGAAGAGGAGGATAGTGACGAAGGGAATCATACGGAACTACTTATTGAGTCCATGGCCAGGGAACATGACAAAGAAAAAGTACCATATTATGATTCTCCTATGAACATGTCTTCTGATAGCATGGAGGATGGGATGGGATGTGACAATGAAGATGTTTCTGTTACCAATGTTAAAAAAGGTGCTTGGGAAATCATCCAAACTCCTATTCCTCCTTCCCCCATGTTTCTTCAATATTATGATAACTCTCATGGGGCTGTGTTTCCTCCTGTGCCAGATTATGTGAACTGGCCTTCTTTACCTCATATTGTTCCTCTTGAAGAAGATTCAACTGAGGGGGGAGAGAACTGCAGTGTGTACACTGTTGAATCGCCATCTGGGTCTCCTCTGCATGATGTGGTGGCTCCTGAAAAGCTGTCTTCACGCAGACAGTTTGAGAAGCTGGAAAACATGGAAGACAGGACCGCGAATAGGAGGAAGAAACGAGATCTTGAAGGTAAAAATATGCTTGACACAAAAAATCAATTCTCTGTCTTATCTGATACTGAGATCGTGTTGCGTGCATCTCTCATGGGAGTGCAAATTCCTGATGATAATTTTCATACTGTTGATGTTATTCGTGAACTAGAAATATCTAGGAATTTACTTCTTGATAAGAAAAATGAAAAAGCTCATTCCGATATAGCCATTAGGGATGGACTGGGTAACAGTACTCCCTTGTCTTTAACTTGGGATGAATCAGATAAGGGAGAAGAGGATGAACCCTTCATCCTTGTCCAATCTAAACAAAAAAAGAGGAAAAACCTGCGAAGGCGAACAATGGTTTTTTCTGCACATAAAGATTCTGTTAGACCCATGACTAGAAATCAGAAAAAAGAGGAAGAGGGTAGGGCTGCTATGCATCCTGGCAGACCTACCAGGGCTAGAGAGAAACCCAGTCGTTATAAATGATTGGCATCTTTTGGAACTGTAGGGGGGCAGGTAAGAAGGGCATGTCTACCTGCCTCACTGACATGATTAATGCCAATGAGGTGGATTTCCTTGGATTACAAGAAACTATGAAGAGCAACTATTCCCCTTCGTTTTTTAGAAAAATGGACCCACAACAAAAATTCCATTGGGAGTGGAATCCTTCTAGGGGGAAATCTGGAGGCATCCTTTGTGGGGTTAATAAAATCAAGTTTGACATTCTTGAGGTGGTTCATGGGAAATATATTTTACAGGTTAATTTGGTGGATAAGAGTAAGAATTGTAACTGGGCCTTGCTGGTGGCTTATGGGGCCGCACAAGATGATAGTAAGCCTGAATTTATAGCAGAGTTATCTTCTATGTGTCATAGGATTGTTATTCCTTACATAGTGGGAGGAGATTTTAATATTTTGCGTCATAGTGGGGAGAAAAATAAGAAAACCCCATTGTCCCATTTTTCTGATGTCTTCAACTCTGTGATTCATTTACTGGGGTTGAGAGAAATTATCATGTCAGGAGGCCTTTACACATGGTCGAACAAACAAGAGCACCCTACTTTGGAAAAGTTGGATAGGGTATTAATGTCCTCGGATTGGGAGGATCTTTTTCCTTTAGTCTCAGTTCATAAAATGGTCAAAGAGATATCTGATCACAATCCCTTGCTTTTAGATGGGGGGATTGCTTCCTCTAGAACTCCTGGAAATAGATGCTTTAAGTTTGACAATGCCTGGTTGAACAACCCAGAATTTCTTCCTCTGGTGGCTGAAATATGGTCCCAACCTATTTACACTAATGATCCCATTGATGTATTAAACATCAAGCTGAAGAGAGTTAAGAAATTTTTCAAAGGTTGGGGGTCCAATATATTTGGTCAGAATAAGATCAGGAAAAATCTTATTAAACTCGAGCTACAAGAGCTAGAAAAACTTGAGGAAGAGAATGACCTTTGTGGGGAGGCCTACACTAGGAAGTTGAACATACTAGTAGAGCTTAACAATATGTATGTTGAAGAAGAGACCCATTGGCATCCGTTTTCTAATGGGAGATGGCTCCTGAAAGGTGATAATAACACAGACTTTTTTCATAAAGTGGCCAATGGGCGACGTAGAAAACATTCTATGATCTCGTTGGAATGTGGAGGGGTGATTGTAGAAGGGACTAATAATCTACTGTCCCATGCTACTGCATATTATAGAGACCTATTTGGACCGGCTCCTGGTAATATTTGTAAGAGTGATGCTTCCATTTGGGCCCAGGATGATAATATCACACCTGAAGATAATGAGTATCTGACACGTCCCTTTTCTCTTGAGGAAATAAAAACTGCGTTGTTTGAGATGAAACCCAACCGCGCTCCTGGACCGGACAACATACCGGTGGAGTTCTATCAACATTGTTGGGATGTTGTGAGCCCTGATTTGTTCAATCTTTTTGAATGGTTTTACAAGGGCAACTTGGATGTTCAACGCTTGAATTATGGGATCATCACGCTGCTGCCTAAATCAGCTGATGCTAAAACTATCCAACAATATAGACCCATTTGTTTGCTGCGGTGTCCCTATAAACTGATCACTAAAGCTATGGATCTTAGGGCCGCGAAGTTTGCTAATAAACTGTTTAGTATTCAACAGAATGCATTTATTAAGGGGAGACATATTGTGGACGGAATACTATCCTTACATGAGGTGATGCACTATACTCATGTGAAAAAAGAAGTGGGAGTGATCTTTAAGATCGATTTTGAGAAGGCATACGACAAAGTGAATTGGGAATTCCTACTTGATTGTCATGTTAAGCGTGGTTTTAATGCAAAGTGGTGTGGATGGGTGTCGCAAATCCTAAGGAATGGCACGGTAAGTGTCAAGATTAATGACGAGACAGGACCTTATATCCAGAGTGCTAAGGAGGTGCGACAAGGTGACCCACACTCTCCGTTCCTGTTCAATCTTGCAGCAGACTGCTTGACTAGAATGGTTCTTACAGCCCAGAAAAATAATCTCATCAAAGGGCTGGTTTCTGGATTGATCGAGGAAGGGGTGGGCATCCTACAATACGCTGACGATACTGTCTTGTGTTTTGAACATGATATTGAAAAAGCCATCAATATTAAGCTGGTGCTTTATCTCTTTGAGCTTATGTCGGGGTTGAAAATCAACTATGATAAAAGTGAAATATTTGTTATCGGAGGAGATAATGAAACGGACAGGATCTATGCAGAGATGTTTGGCTGTCGAGTGGGTACCTTACCCATGAGATACTTGGGGATGCCAGTTACTTATTCCGCTCTCAAAAATATTGAGCTGGACTTCCTGGATGGTAAATTGATCAAAAAACTTGATGCGTGGGTAGCATGCAGCTTCTTCGGGAGCTAGGCTTACTCTGTTGGGGTCTAGTTTGGATGGTATTCCATCGTATCTAATGTCCATGTTGCTTTTCAACAAAACCTTTGTTGAAAAAATTAATAAACACCGCAGACGTTTCTTTTGGAGGAAGAAGAATAAGAAGCGAGCTTATCATATGGTCAAATGGACTAGGATCTGTTGATCTAAAAGAATTGGTGGCCTGGGTTTGAAGGATATTCACAGGCAGAATATTAGTCTCCTGGTGAAATGGTGGTGGAAGTTAGAAACTGGTGATGGGTTATGGCAACGTATTGTTCGAGCGAAGTATTTCAGAAATAAAACCGTTGCGAATATTCACGGTCGTTTCTTTGATTCCCCTTGCTGGAAAGCTATCATGAAGGTCAAAGAGGTTTATATGGCTGGGAGGAAAGTCAACATTAATAAAGGGGATTTGGCCAGGCTTTGGCATGACCCGTGGATTGATAACTACATATTGAAGGACCAGTTCCCTGTCCTGTACGATATCTGTCAAAATCAAGAGTGCACCATTGCTTCCTTTGTGGCCAATAACTATAAGCTAGATTTTAGACGTAGGCTGTTTGGTGATTTAGAGGAACAATGGTCTTGGGTGGTGTGCGAGGCTAAGAAGAAGATTATGAACGATAACCCTGATACTATCTCCTGGTCTATGCATAGTAGGGGCAAATTTACTACTAAATCGGTCTATGAGTGGCTAGAAAGAGATTTATCTGGACCCAGCTATAAAATGATTTGGAAAGCTACGATCCCCTTGAAAATAAAGATTTTTCTATGGCAATTGTTTCAAAATGCTGTGCCTACGCGCGATAACATGCGGCGCAGAAATTGGCCTGGAAACCCTATGTGTTCCTTCTGCACAAATGTGGAAACTGCTAATCACCTCTTTTTTACTTGTCCTCTCGCCCGTACGGTTTGGGGCACACTGGGGTTAACAGCAGGAGTCTCTTGTGCCCCCGGATCTATTTGGCAAAGCTTAGCTTGGCTATATAAATTCTTTCCAAACGGAAAAAGATTTTATATGATGATTGTTGCAGCCGTGTGCTGGGGGGTGTGGTGTCTTCGTAACAAAACTACTTTTGACAATTATAATGCTCGTACTCCTTTGGAGGCTGTCTTCACCGCCTGTTCTTTTATGTTATATTGGGCAGGGTTGCTGAAGGATGATGACAAGACAAGATTTCAGGCTGGTGTGAAGAGACTTGCTCAGGTGGCGGCTACCCTGGCAGACAGACCATATACGCATGGCAGGCGGCTCTTGGGAGATGGGGATGGCATTCAGATTGGCTAGTCTGTTCAGTGCTCGCTGTGGTTTAAGTCTTATATCCACTGGGGTCTGATGCCCGCTGGATCGATCTTTTGGTGTTGTTGGTTCTGTTCGCTGGAGTTTTATCCTCTAGTTTGTTTCATCTGTGTCGTGTAGTGGTTATAGTGTCGTCAGGTTTTCGCCCCACAGTTGATAGTCCGTTTCAGGGTTGTCATGCAGTGGGTTTCCTGGCGATGCACCAACTCGCTACACCCTTTTCAGTCTCCTTTGCTCAATAGTTGTTCTATTTTGGCTGATGCCTAGCTAGTGATCTTCGAACAATGATACCTGACTGATGTATTTCCGTTGGTTGCAAAATTAATGGAAAGGGGTGTGTGCCCGGTTGGAAAAAGTAAATCAGTTCGCTAAATCCAGCTGGTTCATTGAACAAATCTCTCTCTCTCTCTCACACTCTCTCTCTCTCTCTCTCTCTCTCTCTTCGTACGTACTTGTTGAGGAAAACAAACAATGAGTGCTAGGCTGGCTCCCCTCGCTACTGCAATGCTCTGTGCTGTGGTAGCCGCGCTGCTGCTCCTGCCGGCGCCGCCGTCGTTGGGCGCCGAGGAGGAAGCAGCTACAAGCCGGAGTAACTGCACCACCCACTGCGGCAACATCAGCATCCCATACCCGTTCGGGGTGGAGCCCGGCTGCTACCACGACAGCGGCTTCAACCTCACCCGCAACCAGTCCTACAGCCCGCCCCAGCTCTTCCTCGGCGACGGCACCGTTCAGGTGCTCGACATCGATCTGCCCAACGGCACGGTACGTATCAACAGCAAGCCATTGGAAATCCCCTATGGCGACAATGGAAAAGTAAGCCGCCGCACATGGCGCGCCGGCGGCCTGGGATACGCTGCCGACGGGCCATACTTTCTAGCGGGAGCAGGGCGGAACAACTTAGTAGCACTCGGGTGCAACTTCCAAGTCGTCCTCTTGGGAGAGAACAACAACCTTGTCAGCTCTTGCTCTCCTTTCTGCCCGGGCACAGGTTACAAGGATACAGATACCTGCTCCGGCATCACCTGCTGCCAGGCAACCATACTGGAGGGTCGCGCTTCCTACGGACTCCTCGTTCAACGGGTTGGTTTCGGTTATTATAGATCCTGGGTCAATGTGTTAATTATGGAATCGGACTATTTGCTTAACGTGACGGACTATTCTTATGACCAGTACACAGTCCCTGCCATGCTAGGCTGGGCGATCAACAGCTCCGTATGTCATACCAATGGGTTGTCACCTGCCTGCCGCAGTAATCACAGCTTCTGTCTTAACTACACCACAGATTTTGATCAAGGTCTTGTTTATGGTTATGAGGATCAACGGCATAACTGCAGGTGTGCTGGTGGTTACCAAGGCAATCCATACATCTCCCATGGCTGCTATGGTAATACCGTAATAGTAATACACTGCTCAAATATTTCTTTTTTTTTTATCTAGATGCTCAAAGTAATTTACTCCCTCTGTACTCTTATATTTCTTTAGGGAGGCAATACTTTTATGCAGCCACCGCACCTAGCTAAGTAGAGTGTTTTCCGAGTAACCATATCATCATGAACCTCAAGGATGGTGATGCTAACACAAATTTTTTCTCCTAGCTATGTAGCCACCACACCTAGCCAAAGTTGAACCTCAAAATAGATAAGCGCCTTATAAATTAAGATGGAATTAGTTCAATATACATATACATACGGGATTTGCTATCTCTCAGTCACTTAAAAAAACATTAATAGATATGTTTTTTCGCTCACAGTAATACAAATCATCAAAATTGGTGTAGCTACAAGATCTACAAGCTCACTCCACCAAGAGCTATCTGATCTGAACCTTGAGAGCCTCCACCATGTAGTATGTAGTAGCCGGTGTTGACGTATAAATGTATTGCCTAGTCTCTTCCATCATATCGATTTTTTGGTTACATTGGCTAGAGCATGCACTTCTACATGGTATTGGAGCCTATAGGTCTTGAATTCAAGAACCGGTTGGCTGCAATTAAATTGCAGCACACTTTCGGTCCATGTTTTAGTCTCTTCCATCAGATCCGTCTTTTGCTTGCATTGGCTAGAGCATGCACTTCTATAGGCAGAGCTTGCATTTTAAGTGGACTTATCCATGCCACAATTATCAGTTTAGTTATGACATGGTTAACTTTATATTAACTTCATTCTTTACTACAGAAATATATCACTTGTTTTTTAAACTATATATGGAATCAATTTATAATCTTTACCATATTTGGAAATCAAATAATTGGAAATCAGATCTTCAATTCCACGACAGCTTGCGCGGCATTGACCAGCAAATAGTTGTTTCTTAGCCGACCGACTTGTGTGTTTATATACATTTTCTACTCATTGACTACATGAACCTACATCGGTATAACTAATTTTGGTTTTTTCTATGTTGTGGTACATCCAGATATCAACAAATGTGATTATCCAAACATCTATCCATGTTACGGCAATTGCAGAAACACACACGGAGGATATGATTGCCAGTGCCCTCCTGGCTTCATGGGCGATGCTTTTACACCAAATGGATGTGAAGGTACAGCTCAACTTAATTGATTGCTTTATGCTTATTTGTTCACTACGATGTTATATAGGGACCAGCCGGATATTTTTGTAGTTCTACTACCTGCAGAATAGTCCAGCTAGTTACCTATTTAGCATGCATATTGCTTATTCATTCATACTTTTATGTGCTTTGCCCAGACATTGACGAATGTAAACACAAGGAAACATATCCATGTTATGGAATCTGCATCAATTTGCCTGGGACATTCCATTGCCGGTGTCAAGATGGTGCCTATGGAGATCCATTGATGAAATTGGGATGTGTCAGCGTCAGAACAAAAAGGCCATTTACAGGTAATGATACCATATTTTTATAATCATCATCAATCTATTATTTTTGAAGAATTCAGCTGCCCGAAATTAATGACTTTGTATTTTCGTCTATGATACCATATTTTACAGGTTTGGGAATAGGTCTTGTGGCTAGTGGCAGCTCAATCATTTTACTTTTAGTGCTCGCTGCCCCGTTTATAGCACGCAAAATGAAGTTAAATAGGGCAAACAATCTGAAAAGAAGATTGTTCAAGCAAAATCATGGGTTGTTGTTGCAACAACTAATATCCCAGAAAAGAGATTTTGGTGAAAGGATGATCATTCCTTTGTTGGATCTAGAGAAGGCCACAAACAATTTTGATAGAACTCATGAAGCCGGTGATGGAGGCCACGGTTTTGTGTATAAAGGAATTTTAGACCTACAGGTTGTCGCCATCAAGAAATCCAAGATCGTTGTACAGAGAGAAATTGTAGGGATTAGTGAACACTAACTAGGGGATAGCAAGACTCCATGGTTCGTGTGCTCAGGATTTGGATAGGAGCGTACTGGAGAGTTCTCTCCGTTTCCTTTCCTTTTCTTTATAATCAAGAGTACACCATTTTACACTTTAGACCCTCTGACAACAAGCTATTTACACTTGAGTACAAGATATAACTCAACACTCCCCCTCAAGATGGGGCAAATACATCAAATAACCCCATCTTGCAACAAAGACTTGAGAATTGCCTATCTGGTAACCCTTTAGTTAAAATATCTACTACTTGGTTAGAAGAACTCACATAGGGCATGCAGATGACTCCTTGGTCCAGCTTTTCTTTAATGAAGTGTCGATCAATCTCAATGTGTTTTGTTCGACTGTGTTGTACTAGATTGTGCGCAATATCAAGAGCTGCCTTGTTATCACAGTACAACATTAAGGGTTTCGACCGAAACAAGCCCAGTTCCATTAATAAGATCCTTAACCACAAAATTTCACATATTCCATGTGCCATGGATCTGAATTCTGCTTCTGCTGTAGACCTGGCAACCACACTCTGTTTCTTGCTACGCCATGTAACAAGATTTCCTCCAACAAAGGTACAATAGCCAGATGTTGATCTTCTATCATCTAATGAGCCTGCCCAATCTGCATCTGTATAACATTCTATCTGTAAATTGCCATGGGAAGAATATAACAAACCTTTACCAGGACACCCTTTAAGATAGCGAATAATCCGATTTACTGCATCCATATGATGGGTTCGAGGATCATGCATAAATTGGCTAACAACACTTACAGCGAAAGCAATATCAGGGCGAGTATGTGATAGATAGATCAAGCGCCCAACAAGTCTTTGGTATTGTTCCCGGTCTACGGGTGAGCCTCCCTCTTTAACAAGGCGACAACCATGTTCAATTGGTGTAGAAGCTGGACGACACCCCTTCATTCCAGTTTCTGATAGGAGATCCAAGATATATTTTCTCTGAGAAAGATAGATACCTTTTGAACTCCTAGAGACTTCGATTCCAAGAAAATATTTTAATTGACCCAAGTCTTTAACTTCAAACTCCTGTGCCAGTTGCAACTTCAATCTCTTAATTTCCTCCTCATCATCTCCTGAAATAACAATATCATCAACATAGACTATCAATATAGCCAGTTTGCTTGCATTACGTTTGTAAAACAGAGTATGATCGGCATTACTCTGTTTATAACCCATTAGTAGTACCGCGCGTCGAAAACGATCAAACCATGCCCGAGGTGATTGTTTTAAGCCATATAATGATCGATGCAGCCTAAGTACTTTGCCCTCAGTTTGTGCAGTGCCAAAACCTGGAGGTATATGCATGTAAATCTCCTCTTGGAGGTCTCCATGAAGAAAAGCATTTTTTACATCTAGTTGATGTAAATCCCAGTCAAGATTAGATGCACATGATATCATAGTTCATATTGTATTCATTTTGGCAACTGGAGCGAAAGTTTCTTCGTAGTCTATCCCATATGTCTGAGTATACCCTTTTGCTACTAAACGAGCCTTGTACCTCTCAACCTTACCCTCAGGATTATGCTTAATGGTGTATACCCATTTGCACCCCACAGGTTCTTTACCAGATGGTAAGTTCACGAGTTCCCATGTATTGTTCTTCTCCAAGGCTGCCATCTCCTCTAGCATGGTTGTCTTCCACCTAGAATCCTTTATAGCATCCTTCCAATCTCTTGGAATAGATGTGGAGTCTAAAGAAGCAATAAATCCTTGGAATGTTGGGCTACATTTTTCATAAGAAATAAATTTGGCAATATCATGCTTATAGACAACACAATCCTTAAGGCGCGCTGGAATATCAGTACGTCTTGCAGACTTACGCAATGCAATAGGAGGATCAACTATAGGAGAACTGGGAGCTGCTACAGATTCTACCATACCTTCTCCCTGAGTAGACTCCCTCGGTGAAGAAGAATTTTCTGGGGCATCAATATGGTCAATATCTTCTCCAGTCCCATCATTAGTTGTTGGCTCAGAAGAAGTGTCAGGCTCAATAACTTGTTGACCGGGAAAAGTGTCACTTACCTCATTTCCATCGTTACTATTAGCATCTTCCTCCCCCTCTGGTTCATTCTCCCGCTGAGATATATCAATCATAGGAGTTAGAGCTGAGCTACTGGGAGTAACATCTTTACTCATATTCTCCCCCTGACTATCAACACCATGAACAATTTTACCATCTATAGGATAAAATGGCTCATTTTCATGAAATGTGACATCCATGCTGACAAAGAACCTTTTCTCGTTAGGGCTCCAGCACCGGTACCCCTTCTGGGTAGGAGAGTAACCCACAAATATGCATTTAACTGCACGTGGATCAAGCTTCCCTGCTGAATTCCTATAGTCATGAACGAAACAAGTACATCCAAAAACCTTGGGGGGAACAATGAAAGAATTAGCACCACTCAAACACTCAACCGGAGTCTTATGATTTAAAACCCTTGATGGCATACGATTTATTAAATATGCCGCTGTCTTGACAGCTTCACCCCAAAGGAATTTTGGCACATTCATCATAAACATGAGGGATCTAGCAACTTCTAGCAGATGTCTGTTTTTTCGTTCTGCAACCCCATTTTGTTCAGCTGTATTCACACATGTGGTTTGATGTATAATGCCATGTGAAGCTAAGAAATTATCAAAATCCTTGTTAACATACTCAGTTCCATTATCTGAACGAAATACTTTAACACTAGCATTATACTGGTTGCACAGCAGAGTGTAAAAGTTTTTAAATGCGGACAAAACATCCGATTTTCGCTTGAGCAAATACAGCCAAGTATATCGACTAGATTCATCAATGAAAGTTACATGCCACCGTTCTCCTGATAGAGAGGTTACAACTGCTGGCCCCCAAACATCTGAATGAACTACTTCAAAAGGTACATTACTCCTCTCACTGTTGCTAGGATAATTAGTTCTCGTATGTTTTGCTAGTTCACATACATCACATACGAGTTGCTCTTTGCAACAGGAGGCCAAAAGTGAGGGAAACATGCGGCCTAGTGACTGAGATGATAGGTGCCCAAGTCTATAATGTAGTAATAACAACTCATCTGTAGCGGAGACACATTTCACACTAAGTGCAAGTGAAGTCGATGCGTTGTCGAGGTAGTAGAGGCCGTCATATTCAGTTCCAGTCCCAAGAATTCTTCCTGACTTCAAATCCTGGAATACACAAAATTTAGGTTCAAACCATGCTCTGCAATTTAGTGACTTTGTAATAGAGCTGACCGACAACAAATTCACAGGAAAATTAGGAACATGTAAGACAGGGCTTAATGATAGGGTTGATGTGCAGTTAACAGATCCACAACCCATTATGGGAGCTGAAGACCCATCAGCAATGCGAACTCTATCTTTCCCAGAACGAGGCAAGTATGATGAAAAATTCTTTGGTGATCCTGTCATATGATTTGTCGCACCTGAATCAATGATCCAGGGCGCACGTAAATGGTTCTCACCTTCTGTAGCCCGAGAGCCGACAGCTTCACTAGATCCTTCGGTAGCAACGGCCATCAACTTTGCCTTGAACTCTTCTAGCGCATGAGCAGCGATTGCAGGTAACTCTGCTGTCGATGATGTAAGATGAGCTCGGTCCTGCTTCTTCTCAAAGTTGTTACCGCTGCTGTTGAACCTGCTTGTTTGTCTTTGCTTCCATCCCGGAGGATAACCAACCAACTTGAAACAATTCTTCTTCACATGGCCAGACATCTTACAATGATCACACACAACTTTGTTTCTCCTTCTGTAGTCAAACTTAGTAGTATTTGCTTGATCACTCCAAGAAGTAACAGAGGTTTGCGCGTGAGTAAGTGCAGCACGATTATCACCATGCATCTGTGGCATTGCTTCCTGGTTAGCCAAACGAGTTTCTTCTTCAAGGATACTAGCAATAGTTTGATCCAAGGTAGGCCAGTCAGGAGATGCTTGTATCATCTGAGAGCGAAGTTTAAACTCGGGAAAAAAAACAAAAAAAAAAAGCTGCACCAACAATGGTTCAAACCATTCTCTGAGGAGAGACAAATCTCTAGGATCATGTGGCTTGAATGGACGGAAGAACTCCAGATCTCTATAAAGTTTCTTGAGTTCCCCTGCATATTCTGTAACTGATTTTTGATCTTGCCTAAAGTGCCACATCTCATGCAATATTCTGCTAACCTGCATTTTGTTTGATTTACCAGAAAACTGTTTTTCAATGCTTGTCCAGACTTCAGCAGCAGTTTGAAAACTTTCAACTTGTTCCCGAACAGTTTTTTCCATTGAGCCCAGTAGCCAAACCATGACTCGCTTTTGATTCTGCTCCCACTGCTCCTGCACTACATCCGTTGGTTTCTTCTCATCTTCACTTAGGTACTTATGCAGGCCATGAGCTTCCAAAATTAACGAGGCATTGCGAGCCCAACTAAAATAGTCGCCCGGGCCAGTCAATTTAACTGGATTCGGTTCAAGGATAGACTTCTGAATTTCAGTCGAGCTACTAGACTTTACTTGGGCCTGCTCCATCAGCTGAGCAAGCATTCGCTGCATACTTTCACAAAGTTTTTCAACACTTGAATCCACACTCTTATCCTTGCTGTTATCTCCCATGCCTGCTTGCTCCAACAACAGCAACTACTTGAGAATTAACTCGGCAACTCACAGAACTAGGCCAACAAATCAGTAACTCTCAGAGGTCGCAGCTATCAGGACGAACCTCACCAATAACCACAAATCAGTGACTCAGTACGCAGTAGAATCACCACAAATAGACATAACTTCAGGTAGTGAACCGCAGAGGATTCAGACCAAACTTGAGGTTGCAACTCACAAGACGAATCCCTGGAGAAAAACAGGGGTATACCTCAGATCCGGAGCGCCGCCTCCCGACCTCCCCGTCGTTCTTCCCCAAAAGAAATCCTCAGATCCGCTGTACTCGAACACGCTGCCGTCAAATGTCGCACACCAAGCTCCGTCCGGACCGCCGTGGTCTGATACCATGTATGGATTAGTGAACACTAACTAGGGGATAGCAAGACTCCATGGTTCGTGTGCTCAGGATTTGGATAGGAGCGTACTGGAGAGTTCTCTCCGTTTCCTTTCCTTTTCTTTATAATCAAGAGTACACCATTTTACACTTTAGACCCTCTGACAACAAGCTATTTACACTTGAGTACAAGATATAACTCAACAGAAATCGATGACTTCATAAACGAGGTTGCAATTCTTTCTCAAATCAACCATAGAAATGTCGTGAAGCTAATCGGATGTTGTCTTGAGACAGAAGTCCCATTACTAGTTTATGAGTTCATTTCGAATGGTACTCTTGATCAGCATCTTCATGGTGAAGGCCCAATATCACTGTCATGGGATGATCGAATAAGGATCGCGCTTGATGTTTCTAGAGCTCTATCTTATCTTCATTCAGCTGCATCGATGCCTATTTATCACCGGGATATTAAATCATCCAACATTCTTCTTGATGATAATTTAACAACAAAGGTATCCGATTTTGGAGCTTCGAGGTACATTCCAATTGACAAAACAGGGGTGACTACAGCTGTGCAAGGAACAATAGGTTACTTAGACCCTATGTATGTATTATACTGGTTGCCTAACAGAAAAGAGTGATGTTTTCAGTTTTGGTGTTCTGCTTGTAGAACTCCTAACTAGAAAAAAACCATGCCTCTACCTTAGTGGTGGCAACGATGGTGTTGGTCTCGTTTCACATTTTGTTTCACTACTCGCAGAAGGTAACCTTGATGAGATAATAGATCCTCAACTCATAGAAGAGGAAAATGGGGAAGTCCATGAGGTAGCTACGCTAGCAGCGATGTGCATTAAATTGAAGGGAGAAGAGCGGCCTACAATGAGGGAGGCAGAGATGAAACTTGAAATCCTGAGAGTTAACATGCGTGTGGCACCTGATACTGCTGCACCAAGGAGATATGATGGAGGTCAAGATGGATCTCTATGGATGCCAGCTGAAGGAGTTGTTGTGGAAGCAAGCAGGCAATACACTATGGAGGAAGAAATATTATCGTCTGGAAGTTATCCTCGATGATCTTGCTGCAGTGTCCTTGACAACTCGATGTTCCGCATCTTTGCTTCTAATGCATCGCAAGTGAAATAGTGAGTTGAAGGAAAAAAATAGAAGCATGACAATACAAGCCGTGTGCTTCTTTCTTTGTATTCGAATAAATTATGTATTTTATTAAGGAAACCCTTAGCTACTGGAATCTCCAACCTCTTACTAATGCATATTTCAGTGTGTGGACGTTTTAATTTTGGTTTCATGTCAAATTATTTTAAATTTCAGGAAACTCTTCCATTTCAAATACTTGGATATCAATAGTTTTGGTTTCAGGAAGTAAATCATAACCTTCAATGTGTTTCTATGTTGATTTTTTAAAGGTTATGTTCTATATTCTTGTGAGAATACAACTAATTTTGCATTCTTGAATGTTGTATAAGATGTAGTGTAGTCTGGACACCTGAAATGCAGGCACTGAAGCCCGCAGTCTGAGTCGGGTTTTTGAACAAGAACCCTAGTTGCATCAAGGGTCTGACCTCTGACGACAGGAATTGGAGAGAAATAAACCTGGAAACACAGCAATTGTGGCGACAGCTTGTTGACGCTACAGAGCGGCGTGCAGACGGAACGCTGCTGGCCTCCCTCCATCCATGCGAGGCGTCCAAGATACAGCGTATCAGCAAGGTGCAACAGTGTGTCTCGGTCGTCATCGTCATCTCACCAGCGTGCCGTCGTCGTCAAAATAGCCTGAACTGCTCAGCGGCGACAGTGCCCGCACGACGAACCCGAACTGCTCGTTGGTACCCTGCCCTGTTCTTTTCCGGGCGGCACCGATCGATCGCGCGTCGCGGGCGTTCCAGCAGCTCGTGCAGCGGAAGATCGATCTTGGTGGCTCGGGTCGTGTGCGTGGCCGCGTATGCTCCCTGAACTAGACTTATTTCCCCTCGTGCCGTGCCTGGAGAGAAACAGAAATCCTCGGGCAGAGTCCCCATCCTGAACGAACAAGCGTAGGTAGCGCGCGGTTTAGTACCACCTCGGCAGCCGAGCCGCCTTGGGCTGGAGGGGCGCCTACATAAGCAGCGCACAGGGCAGCCGTAAAACTTACTTACCTGGACGGGGTCGACGGCCGATGAAGAAGGGTCGTGGCCTAGGTCAATGTCTTGTATTGCACTTGGTGAGCGCGTTGACCTATCATCTCCCCTCGTGGGAGAGTGAACGTCATAATTTGTGATAGAGGAGGTACGCGTTTGCGCGGCCTCTGCCAATTCTTATCTTCAAATTTTAGTTCTAAGATAAATCTTTTTACCCGGCACTCTGATTGAGTTTCAAGACCATGCAAAATTATCATGGTGTTCTTTTGAAAACCCGTTGGATGTGGCTCAAAGGCACAATTTCATACTAAATTGGCAATATGTTTCCCTCGATTGATCGCTGTCATGGGCCGGGAGATATATTTGGATTTGAATTATGGTGAAATTGGATCGAATTTTTGCATATATGTTGCTTGGATTAATTTTTAATTTTGTGTAGTTTCTGTTTAACCCTGTTCTGCAGCATCCATGGCTAGATCTTTTCTCACTTGTGAAGTTACTTTTACATGGTAAATTTCTCTGCGTGTTACTCCTTAGGCTAGAGATCATCTTGATTTTGCACTGGTTTCCTTACAGAACACTCTGATCACAGTTAGATAGTTACAACTATATATTTGGTGATGGTTTTCAATTTTGATGAGATGTGGATGTGAGATTAGTCCTTCTATTTGTAGCTGATCATCTTTTGTTATTAAGGAAACTTTTCCAATTTTAATTATAATATATGGCACTTTATAATATTTGTAAATTGCTTTGGTGCTCATATTCGACAAGAAACATTTCAAAACAACCAAGTGTTAGCAATTCAGCACACGTGTCAGCCTAGGGGCAGTAAAAACGTTTCAACACACAGCTCATACCACAATCTCAGAATGCAAACTCTGACAAGAACTAGGCTGTTGATTCTGTGGCTAGTTTCCCAGAATTTGATTCTGGAGAATCTGCAGATGTAGACATGAAGTGTGCCATAGGCATCGTACTATCTTCATGCTTTACAACCAAGAATTGGTCTTTAGTCTTCATCCTCAACCAAGCTAGGGAACTAAACTGTCTTCATCCTTTACAACCATCGTACTGGCTTCATCCTTTACGGCCAAGAACACCAGTAGGGCAAGCAAGGGGCAACTGAAAGTCATAAGTCCACAGTTGACAAACAGTTGGGATATCAATGACGTCTTGTGTCTGTTGACCTGCCATGCAACAGCCGCCCCTGCACTTTGCGCCCCATTTTAGAACCCGATATACCTACAGTCCTACAGAAAAGAGGTGAAGAGTTTTATTGCGATGTTAAAAAGGTAGGTTTATCACCAAATCAAAAGTCTTTTGTCGGAGTTTAGAGTTCTTAAACGGAAGTAACATACTATATAGATGTAACGCCCACGATGCGGCTATATCTCCCACGTGTCGAGGCACGACTTAGAGGCATAACCGCATAGTGGTTTTGTCGCAAGAAGGGTCATCTTCACACAATCTCATGTAATGAACAAGAATGGGATAAAGAGTTGGCTTACAATCGCCACTTCACACAATACATAAATATAATTCATACATCATCCAAAATACACACATGGACCGACTACGGTCAAGATCCAAACGAAAATAAGATAACCCCAAATGCTAGATCCCCGATCGTCCCAACTGGGCTCCACTACTGATCATCAGGAAAAGACACATAGTAACGACCACGTTCCTCATCGAACTCCCACTTGAGATCGATCCCATCATCTGCACTGGCATCGTCGGCACCTGCAACTGTTTTGGTAGAATCTGTGAGTCACGAGGACTCAGCAATCTCACACCCGCGAGATCAAGACTATTTAAGCTTATAGGAAAGGAAGGTGTAATGAGGTGGAGCTGCAGCAGGCAATAAGCATATATGGTGGCTAACTTGCGCAAAAAAGAGCGAGAAGAGAAGCAACGGAATGGTCGTCAACTAGCAATGACCAAGAAGTGATCCTGAACTCCTACTTACGTCATTCATAACTCAGACCGCGTTCACTTCCCGGACTCCGCCGAGAAGAGACCATCACGGCTACACACACAGTTGATGTATTTTAACTGGGTCAAGTGACAAGTTTTCTACAACCGGACATTAACAAATTCCCATCTGCCTCATAACCGCGGGCACGACTTTCGAAAGATAATACCCTGCAGGGGTGTCCCAACTTAGCCCATCATAAGCTCTCACGGTCAACGAAGGATAAACCTTCTCCCGGAAAGACCCGATCAGTCTCGGAATCCCGGTTTACAAGACATTTCGACAATGGTAAAACAAGACCAGCAAAGCCGCCCGATGTGCCGACAAATCCCGATAGGAGCTGCACATATCTCGTTCTCAGGGCAACACCGGATGAGACATCCTACGAGTAAAACCAGACCTCGAGTTTCCAAGAGGGGGCCCCGCAGTCTACTCAGTTCGGACCAACACTCGAAGGAGCACTGGCCCCGGGGGGGGGGGGGGGGGGTTAAAATAAGATGACCCTCGGGCTCGCGAAAACCCGGGGGAAAGGCTTAGGTGGCAAATGGTAAAACCAAGGTTGGGCCTTGCTGGAGGAGTTTTATTCAAGGCGAACTGTCAAGGGGGTCCAATAAATCACCCGACCGCGTAAGGAATGCAAACTTAAGGAACATAATCCCGGTATAACAAAAACTAGGGCGGCAAGAGTGGAACAAAACACCAGGCATAAGGCCGAGCCTTCTACCCTTTACCAAATATATATAGATGCATTAATTAAATAAGAGATATTGTGATATCCCAACATATCCATGTTCCGACATGGAACAAACTTCAACTTCACCTGCAACTAGTAACGCTATAAGAAGGGCTGAGCAAAAGCGGTAACTTAGCCAAACAACGGTTTGCTAGGAAAGGATGGTTAGAGGCTCACATGGCAATATGGGAGGCATGATATAGCAAGTGATAGGTAACGCAACATGGCAATAGAACGAATAACTAGCAAAGCAAAGATAGAAGTGATTTCGAGGGGTGGTCATCTTGCCTGCAAGGTTCTTAGAGTTGTCGAAAGCTTGATCCTCGTAAGCGTACTCAACAGGTTCCTCGTTCACGAACTCGTCACCCGGCTCTACCCCAAACAAGAACACAAACAAACGGAACCACAATCAACCACGAGAAATGCACAAGCAACATGATGCAAAACATGTATGATATGCAAGATATGATATGCGATGCATATGCATGCTCCGGAAGGAAAATGATGAACAAGGCAGTAACTTGGCAAACCAAGCATGCCACTGGAAAGATGAGATGATTTCGGTCGAAATCGATATAAAGTACACCGGAAACGGATGCACGGTTTGCAAATGGCAAGCAAAACAAGAATGACACGAATCTGCGATTAACAGCATGATAGCACTTAAAATGCAACCAATAACAATGCTACAGCACTCCAACATAGCAACAAAACATATGGCAGTACTCTACAGGAGATGCTTGACAAAAGATGAACACTGAGCTATGGCTAGATCACAACATATCAAGCTCAAACAAACATGGCAAAAGTGCAAAAGATAACAGGTTCACAGACTTAGTGAAATTACTGGACATGGCAGAAAACAGCATCAGGTAGCAATGTTCAGAGCACGAACACAACATGCTACAGGAACTTAACATGGCAAAACAAGGCATGGCAGTATTCTACTAAATGCATATGACAAAAGTCCCTTACTGACCATAAGCCAAAAAGGACCAGAAGATATGATGGCAAGCATGTAAACATAGCAAGTTTCATTATCAGGTTTCAGACTTAGCAGAAAACAGAGCATGGCAGAAATAATAATATGAAGGCCTCTTTCTGAGCTTGATGCACTCATTACAGAGCAATGCATGACAAAACAAGCATACCTACAGCAAGAAGGCATGTTTATGAAGCTATCCATGGCAAGAACTAGTACATAGCATATATGGATCAACACAACAAGCTTGGCAAAAATGAATATCATGTTAAGAATCTGCCAGAAATATTTTATAGCGAAAGTAGAGCAAGATTGAGTCATGCTATGGTACTCCATAATTGCAAACAAGGGCAGGAATGGATCAATTACAACTATAGCTACAAAACATCCTTACTGAACATCTCCAAAATATGCATGGATCTCTCTGTAACATCAAGTTTACATGGCAACAAAATAACAGCAGACAAGGACTTAGAGAAATCACTAAGTCCCTGAAATCAGAAACATTACGGGGCCTAGTTTGCATGCTTGTGCTAGTCACCACAGAGATCACAAAAATACATGTCATATACCCTTGGAAAGATGGCATGACATCAAAACACATGTAGAGCTCATGCCCATAAGATGCACAGATAAAATGATACAAAAATGACAAATCTGCAAGTTCTGCTAAGAACCAGCAGATAACAGCAACTAGCCCTCTTGCAACAGAGATTTGGGCATCAAGATGACCTTTAATGAACATGGTGCAATTGAACAAAATGTAGAGCATCACGAGACGAACTATTTGACATATTACACGCACGAAACGGAGCTATATGCAGAGGGTTATGCACTGTTGAACATGGGCATGTATTGTGAAAGATCAATGACTTAGAGAAAAATTAGGGTTCGGGAAAGTCAACCGCTACAGTGCCCGATCGGATCTGGCGAAGGAGCTCAGGCTCGGGCTCCCGTGGCCGGCGATGGAGGGCGGCCGGAGTTGCGGGAGGAAGAGGAGGCCGGCGGCCGGCGACGGGAGAGGAAGGAGGCGGCGCGGGGAGGCGTGGCCGTGGCGGCGGGGCACGGCGGGGCCGGGCGGCGGCGGGGGCGGCACCGCGGCGGCCGGCGGACGGAACGGCGGGGCGGCGACCGGCGACGGCGGCGCTCGGCGGCGGCGGGCGCGGCTCGGCCACGGGCGGGGAGCGGGCCGGGAGGGCCGCGGATGGGCTCTCCGGGCCGGCAGCGCGGCGACACGTGGCGGCGGCGGTGGAGGTGGACGCGTCCGGCTCCGCCCGGATGTGTCCGGCGGCGGAGAGGGACGAGGGTTAGGGTTTGGACTGTGTTCGTATACGGGAGGTCTCACATATTTATAGGTAGAGGGAGTTAAGAGGCTCCAAATGACGTGCGGTTTTCGCCCACACAATCGTGATCAAACGACCTACATCATGGAAGAGAGTTTGGGGGGTTTTGGGCTGGTTTTGAGGGGGGTTTTGCTGCAACGCACAAATGGACTTTGCGGATGCCCGGTTAACCGTTGGAGTACCAAACGACCTCCAAATGGAACGAAACTTGACCGATGGTCTACCGGTGGTATACCAAGGCCACATGACAAGCCTCGGTCCATTCCGAGAATGTTTGACACCCGCTCATGAAAGAAAAAACAAGAGGGGTGCACCGGAGGAGATGGGAGCGCCGGATTGCAAAACGGACAACGGGAAAAATGCTCGGATGCAAGAGACGAACACGTATGCAAATGCAAAGCACATGATGACATGATATGAAATGCATGACATGAACAAAATGCAAAACGACAAACAAAACCCGACCACGGAGGGAATATCATAGCACATAGCCGAAAATGGCAAGAGTCGGAGTTACAAATATGGAAAATTACATGCGGGGTGTTACAATAGATGAACTTGCACATCTATATCTGGGAAAGATAATTGAATCCTTTTTCATGGAAAAGGGCAGACAAGTTGTAATGTGATAGGTGAGGATTTAGTTTCTTGTCCGGGTAATTGACGGGAAAAAAGAGACAAGGGGAGACGAGACAACAAATTATGAACCAAACATTAGGCATTTTCTTGCCCAACTTGCTTGGCAGGTTAGGCCTTTCATACCCACCTAGTAAGTTTCTCTCTCAAAGAACAATGATCCAGTAGAACGTGGACATTGAGTTAGAATTATTACCTACCGAGGACCTGTGAGTCGTCTGAGAGGGCAGCAATGATCCAGTAGACGAGGCTCTGGAAGATGGCGTCCAGCAGCCCATAGCTAAAGAAGAGCAGAAATGGGCTAGCGTACCGACGTCCATCCTTGAAATCGATGAGGTCCTCCCACTTCCCGTCCTTGTACCTCAGTTGATTGGCGAGGCCTCCTCCCCAGATGGCGGTACCGAGTGTGGCGACGATAATCACCCATATGAATCCCCTCTTCCTCCAGCTCACAAACCCAAAGTCGAGGAAGTAACCGATGCCGGCGGAGCCGATCATCCATGCACACCCCAGTAGAATACATTGTTAAGGCCCTAGGTGCGGAGCATGAAGAGGATGCCGTTGACATTGTTGAACTGGTAGGTGTAGAAGAAGTTGCTGTCCCAAGCCGCGGGGAGCACAAGAAGCATCTTCCAATTGGTGAAGATCTTAAGGATCTCAGCACCCTCACTGGCTACGGAGGAGTAGGCGACCCCCGCGAGGCCGCGACCTTGCTCCCATCGTCACGGGTGATCTTGCTAGGCGGTAGGATGAGGAGGGCGAGCGCGCTTCCGAGGAGCATGAACACCATGAATGCGACGTAGGCGCCGTCGTTGACGCTACCGGCATCGCTGCCACGGTGGTAGTTGAGTGAGAAGGGGAAGAGGCCCCCAAAGACGCCTCCAAAATTGTAAAGGCACCAGAAGATGGAGATGTAGGTGTCGCGGCGCTTCGGAGGCGGGTAGGCGGTTATGATTGCACCCTGGGCAGCCCAGAGGAGGCCCGCGCCGGCGCCGAGGATGGCCCCTGCGGCGACGGGAAACGCCATGGAGCGGCAGTGGTTCTAGTAGAGGAAGGAGGCGTCGTAGAGCGGGTATATGAGAGCGCTGAGGAGGAGGGTGGTGCGTGGGCCCAAGAGGTTGTGAGCCGCGCCGCCCAAGATGCCGAAGACGGCGAAGCACAGGCGTAGAGGGCGGTGTTGGCATTGTGGGCGACGCTATGGTCAACCTGGCCACCGCCACCGCTGCCCGAGGGCGCGTTGAACATGCCAGGGCAGCAAAAGCACACGAGGCCGATCAGGCACACCTGCGCCACTGGGGAGTTGGTGCGGAGGAGCCCGCACTTCACCGGCGTCGGCGACGACCGATGCCCCTCTTCCACCACCTCCGGCTGCGGCGTCACAACCGCACCAGACATTTTTGGCCTTGTGCACTGCAATTTTGATAAACACCACCGTGCTCAAGATAAAGGGTACGGTTAGATCGATCTATAACTTGGAGCTACGTAATGAGAGAACAGACTTCCATGGATGCAGCAGAACTATTCGTATGTATAGAGAGAAAGAGAAGCAGACCCACAGAGTAGAAAAGGAAACGAATGGAAGAAAGAGCTAGGGAATGAAAGTAGATGCTGACTAGTCATGAGTCGTGATAGAATGCACTGCGTGGACTTGACTAAGTTTTGAATAATTACAAAGCTATCAATTTGTCTCAACAAACAACATGCAATTTAGTTTTCGTTTTCACTTTTTTCTGCATTGTTCGGTTTCTGGTACGGATATTTGTGTCATATATTACAATTTTCTTCAGGGGCGTGCGTCACACTATTATATATATTGATAGATGTATATTTCTACATCTAACCGCAGTGATATACATAATTGGTGGCTTGAAAGTAATGGATTTTATTAAAGCAATAAAAAAAATCAAATTTTCTACTTCATAACAATATTTTTGTTGGCAAAAGGTTTCCCACTAAACCACAGATCGTTGAAAAACAATCGCTCCTTGTTTCCAGAAATGTTCCGTACCGCAAAAAACGTTGTTTGTTCCCAAAATTGTTCCTTCCACAAAAGACTTTTTTTTTCATTGTTCCTTCTTCACTAAAATATTATCTCTTCACAAAAAGATATTCTTTCTTCATAAAAAATGTACTTTTTCTTCATAAAAAAGTATACCTTCAGAAAAAGATGTTTCTTCAAATTGTTCCCTTCACAAAAAAGGTGTTTCTTCTTCATAAAGAAATGTACCTTTTCTTCAAATATTTCATGTTAGATGTATATTGGATGAACTAGGGATGCAATTTTTTGGCCCTCAAGGTAACTTTGACCCTCCCTAGTTTATCCAAATTAACTAAATTTTATAAAACTGTAGTTCGTTTAGTTGAAGTAAAAAGGGTCGGAAAATAGCCTAAATGTACAAATTTGCACCCGTAGGATGAACAATTCTAGAAATAAACCTTCCACCAATGTGGTCTTTGGGGATATATGCTCATCACAAGTGATACTGTTTTGAGGTAACCACCTATGATAATGTTATCAGTGACCATTTTCGCAAAAAAAAAATGCTATCAGTGACCAAGGTGATGCATTTCGAACAGGTTCTTTTTTTACTAGTGTTATTACAAATATATATTTATGTGGATAGAAATATTTAATATTTAATTTACTCATCTAGGTCCGTCAACTCTTAGTCTTACAACCGAAAATACATGTGTACTGCAGAGAATTGTATTTATGTTTTTGTGTAGAATCAAATGTCTTTATCAAAGATATATGTTCTGCCCTCGCAAAAAAAGAAAGATATATGTTCTCGACAACTAGAATATCAAGGCTGAAGACTTGAATAATCTTACCAGTGTTTTGTAGCCAGCAACAATTCTAGAGACAGGTACAGCCACCCATGTCGAGGAGGAAGAGAAGATATTTTATCTCAATAGCATTTTACGGAAGATTCGTCCTGCCCACCACAATATGACGTCCATTTCCTAAAAACAAAATGACGTCGTATTAACCCACGGACTTAGAGGTAAAGACTTGAATAGTCTTACTTGGAGTGAATTGCAAGAAACCACCACATTTGGGGCTTCTCTTGCAGAAAACTACATGGTCGCTAATCTTTTGCAAAAGACACCGTACATTCAGTAATAGTTTTGCAGAGTGCACTGAACCTGTCATTTGGCGCGGTTGAGGGCGTTTCCGACAGGTGGGGCCCAATTTGGGTGATGTGGCCTAACGGACGCGCGGACGGCGCCGTTTGGTCCAGACCGACGCGGCCTGGTCGCGCCGGACAGACCGACCGCCCGCACCTGACCAGACCAGACATCTCCCTCCAGCTCCAAATCCATGGCGACGACGGAACCTGGCGGCGTGGACAGCGGCGGCGGAGTTGCTGCCGGTGGGGATGCTCCGGGCGGCGGTGCTGGAGATCCACCGGACTACTGCGGGAGCTCCCATCCCTCGAGCGCGCTGCCTCTTCCCCAACCGCCCTCGCCGCCGAAGTCGTTGGAATACGCGGCGGCTACTGCATTCGCCCAGGCGGTGAAGGCCAATCCGACGGGCAGCCACCATTTTGCCTCGTCCTTCGGCGGTGTGGAGTAAGTCATCCTCCTCCTTCTTTGTCATTTCCGCGATTGGTATTCTAGGGTTAGGGTTCTAGGGTTAGGGTTCTATGGTTAGTGTTCTTGGGTACGTGTAGTACGGTTAAGGTTCTAGGGTTAGGGTTCTAGCATTAGGGTTAGTGTTATATGACATCTTCTCTGTCAACTGATTGTTGGTGTCACAGAAATTAATTTTAACATGAGTACTTTGACACAAATCCTCTGTGTCTGTTGTTTGATCAAATACTCTCTTTCACCAACTTTAGTATTGTAAATTGAATCAGAAATTTCTGTTGCCACCAATTTTAACTCTGTTAACTGAATTTTGTGAACACTGTTAACTGAATTTATTGAACACTGTACACTGTTAACTGATTTTTTTAACACCGTTAACTGGATTTTAACACTGTTAATTGAATTTCTGTTGCCACCAATGAAACCTCTTAACAATAATTTTAACATTCTTAAATGAATTACTTAACAGCAAAATTAAATGCATTTTATCTGAATTTGTAGCTTGGATGATGAAGAATGGGAAGTGAGGTTCCATTTCCTACACAGAGATAACTTGGAAAGAACAATCTGTTTATCAGGCATAACCTTCTGGAATCTCATTGCCCTAATAGAGGTAGAAGGCTATAGTTCAAGGGATTTTATGTATTATGTTAGAGATCCAGGAGCTGGGGTGTCAGGAATGGAAGAATTAACTGATGATGACAAGGTGGAAGAAATGTTGGATCACATAGCTAGTAAACGAAAGAATGTTGTTAACATTACAGTTATGAGAAGTGATGCACCTAGACCAGTTGATTTGAACATTGGTCATGCTTATGAAGAGCAGGTTCCTTTGTCAGAAATAGGTGTACCAGTTGTCTATGAGGTAGACAATTCAGGAGTTCTTTTCCCCAGTCCAGCGAAACCCCAACCACAGCCAGTCCAAGTAATGAACACACAGGAGAGTTCTTGTTTGTTGAAGCAAAATGGCCCAAGTGAACCTGAGTTTGCTTTGGACAATGGTAATGAGAGGCATGAGTATTTCATGGAGACAGACCAAGAGCAAGAGCACATTGAGCAGATGATGGAGCAGAAAAGAAATGAAGAAATTCAGAGGTACAGGAGTAATAAGATACAAAGAGAGAAGTACAAGGCAGCAAAAAGAAAACTCCCACAGCTGCTTGCTGAGGAGTTCACTGATAGTGAAAGTGAGGATGAAGATCTAGAAGATGAGGACATATTGGCTAGGTTGGAGGCAATGAAGAGGCATAGGGATGATCCACTATATCACTTTGAAGGAGACACTGATGTAGAAGAGCTATATGGACCAGATGAGGAGGAGGAGGAGAATGAAGGAAGAGATGAAGAGGAAGGACAGGAGGAGCCACTAGATGAGGGCTTGAGAGGAGGAAGCAGTGTAGGAGGAAGGAGTGCAGGAGGTAGCAGCAGCACAGGAGGAAGTAAGAGGAGGGGGAAGGGGCCAACAACAAGATCCCATGCAAGTTTGGATCAAATCATAGAGCAAGACTGGGCACCTTCATCTGATGAGGAGAGCAACCCAGGTGACTTAAGTCAGGAGAGAATGATTGGGCTCAGCTTCCAGCATTTAAGCTACCAAATGGTAGGAAGAGCAGGGCCAAAAAGAATAAAGTTAGGGTTTGGTATGATGAGAAGAGGGAAAACCCACAAGAACAATTTGTCAAGAAACTTTGTTTCCTAGATGTGCAGCAGTTCAGAAGGGCACTGCTTACATTTCACATCTCACAAAATAGGAACTACTCATTTCATAGGAACTGCTCAGATAGAGTTATTGTAGTTTGCAGTACAGATGACTGTCCTTTTTTCATTGCTGCTTCCAAAATTGCACATGAGAAGACATTTTGCATAAAGAAAATGAACTTGTACCACAATTGTCCTGCTGTTGGAGAGAGCACCAAAGTGACTGCTAGGTGGTTGGCACATGAGTGTGAGCAACAGTTAAGGTCTGACATAAACACACCAGTCCAGGCAATATTGGACAATTTGAAGAAAAAACATGGAATTGAAGTGTCCATTCACATGGCCTACAGGGCAAGGAAAGCAGCTAAGGAAGTTGTCCAAGGAGATCAGAGGGCACAATACACTAGGATAAGGGATTACCTCCAAGCTGTGCTGGATACCAATCCTGGAAGTAGATGCATTGTTACAACAAAGCATTTAAAGACTCATCCTAGCATAAACCCTAGATTTCATGGCTTGTTCATGTGCCTCAATGCTTGCAAAGAGGGCTTCCTAAATGGTTGCAGACCCTTCATAGGTACTTGCATAATTATTTTCCCAACATTTTTCCCATTGCATTTGGTTATGTTTGGTACTAATGTGTTATGTTTGGTTTTAGGTGTTGATGGTTGCTTTGTTAAGTTGACAATAGGGCAACAAATATTGGCTGCAACTGGAAGAGATGGTAATAACAACATCTTTCCCATTGCATTTGCAATTGTTGACAAGGAAGACACTGCCAGCTGGTCCTGGTTTCTAACCCAGCTCAAGTATGCTCTTGGTGGTGAGTCAGGGAAGTATGGCAACTACACTATCATATCTGATAGACAAAAGGTACCTCACACATCATCATTCTTATATTTACTGAAGTTTTACCATGCTTCGTACTGTCAAATTGTTTGTTGTTATACTATATTTTGAACACTAGTTATTTAAACAGGGCCTTCTTAAAGCCATAAACAATGTCTTCCCAAATTGCCCTCAAAGATTCTGCCTTAGATATATTTATCAGAACTTTCAAACAGCTGGCTTTAGAGGTGAAGAGTTAAAGAAGTATATGGATCAGGTTAGTTATTCATATACTGAGCATGGTTTTGATCAAGCAATGGAAGGCATGAAAAGAGAGTGTGAGGCAGCTTGGAAATGGCTTAGAAAGATACCCAAGCATACATGGGCTAGACATGCCATGGACAAGGCAAAACTTCATCCAGAAGATTTTGTTAGTGATTTCTTCAAGAATCCAATGTACCAAGCAGCCTACAATCCAATTGTGTATCCTGTGCCTGGGCCTGATCTATGGCCAAATACTGGGACCCCTGACATAGAACCACCAGTTTTCAGAGACAAGCCAGGAAAGAAGCAGACTAAGAAGAGAAGGAATCAGTTTGAGAAGCCAGCTCCCAAGGATACTTCAAGGATGGCAACAATAACCTGCAGCAATTGCAACTTGACAGGTCATAGGTACACTAGCTGCCACAAAAATCTGAAGCCAGCCCTAGCAATGAGAAGGAACCAACACCAGGTTAAATCTTGTGTATATATGTTGTCACTGCAGGTTAAATCTTGTGTATATTTAATACTATGTTCTAATCTGTCTATATGTTGTCACTGCAGGAAAACAGGAGAGTTGATGCACCAGCAGCAAGGGCAAGAGCTCTTGCTGCAACCAGTGCAACACCAAGGACAGCTCGATCAGCTCCAGCTGCAACTGGGGCTGCACCTAGAGCAGCTCCTTCTGCTCCTGCTCCAACAAGGCCAACTTCATCTTCTGCTGCTGCTTATAGGCCTAATTCATCTTCTGCTACTGCTGCTAGGTCAAGGGCAAAGAGAACATTCATACCACCAAGAGTGTCAGGTACTGGAAGAGTGAGAAAGCCATCATACAAGATGTCTGAATGGTTCAATTGTTCTCAAGGCAGCAAGAAGTGATGTCATGTTGAAACATGTTTAATTCAGCCTGTTTTGGCTAGTTTGTGATGAAGAATATTAAGAATTTCATGTTGAAACCAGTTAGTTCAAGTCCAAGTGGTGGACTATGTAATGTACCTAATGGTTGTGATGCACTATGGTACTCTGGTTATGATGATATGATGATGAACTTATTAGTTATGATGTTTTCAAGAAGTTTTCATTCTGTTGTTGTGATGATGATCATAGTTTCATAGTTGATATGATGATGATCTTAGTTTTCATGGTGTTGATATGATGATGATCTTAGTTTTCATTTTGGGTGCCTCGGCGTCGACAAAACCCAAAATGGGTCCACTTGGGCATTTTGGGTGCCTCGGCGTCTACAAAACCCAAAATGGGTCCACTTGGGCATTTTGGGTGCCTCGGCGTCGACAAAACCCAAAATGGGTCCACTTGGGCATTTTGGGTGCCTCGACGTCGACATATTAATTTTACAAAACCAAAAAAATTTGCACAAAAATTGTTTGGCCTGGGGCTCGAACCCAGGACCAGTGGGTAGTAACCATGCGTTCAATACCAATGGGATAGTGCCAGTGATCTTGTTTGAGTAGCATCCACTATTTTACTTATATTTAGTTAGGCACGCACTGTGTTGAGAGTGCGTCGCGGCCCGCAGCGTGGTGAACGTGCGTTCAGTATAACTAGTCGTTTCGGTTTCTCACCGTTTAATACCTGTCCACCCACCGCTCTCTCCGCCCACTCGCCGCCCGCACCGCCCACTCCTCTTCCCCCTCTCTCCTGTCGAAACCACCGTCGACAGCCACCCCCACCGCCGTCGCCATGGACCGGCAGCTGGCCATTGAAGAGCTCGCCGGCAACAACCAGGAGCTGCGCGCGCAGTACAGGGAGATCGCGCATTGGTTCCCCAGTCTGGCGATGCTGAGGAACCATGCTCGCGGCCTGGTGAAGGTGATGACACCTGCCGAAAGGCAGTGTGCCTTCCCTGCTGGCCGCACCGTCTCGCCGGCGACCATTCTCCTATGGGCGATGCGCAAGGTGCAGCGCTCCCCCGACCCCAGGCAACGCGCCCGTTGGTGGATGTACCGCTCATCCACCACGCCGCCGGCTGCCGCGGATGACATCACCGACGCCGTCCTCGCTCTCCCAGCCCCCATCAACAACGCCTACTGGGAGAGGCGCAATCCATGGGTCCTCGGGCCAGACGAGGACTCTGACGCCGAGTCCTCTGCCGACTACAACTCTGACGAAACTGACGACTACTCCTCTAGCGACGAGGTGGACGAGGTCGTCGTACTCTCCACCGACTCCTCCGATGACGAGCCTGATGTGCAGCTCCTGGCGCCCGTCCTCGACGCCGTGGATGGGCAGAAGAACAACCCAATTGATGTGGATAAGCTGCCGGAGGTCGTCGACAACCCAGAGCTCGTTGTCGTGAAGCAAGAAGAGGAGGGCGGCGGTGAAGATGTGGTGGAGCCAGTGCCAGCCAAGAAGAAGAGGGCGGCGGTGAACAACAATGATGTGCGGCGCTCCCAACGCCTGAAGATGCTGAAGAAGGAGGAGTGACATGCTGTCTTCAGTTTCGTCAGTAGAAGAAAAAGTTTAGTTTGGTCAGTATGTTAGTTTACCAGTTCTATCTATGTCAGTTGTATCTATGTCAGACTATCTATGCAGCTACTATCTACATTAGTATGCCAGTTCTATCTATGTCAGTTCTATCTATGTCAGATTATCTATGCAGTATGAACTTGCTATCTATGTTCACTATCTACTTGCTATAATCCAAGCTGTTAATTCATCACAAACTGAACTTAATACAAGCTGATAATTCATCACAAACAGAGTTCTCTCACAAACAACATACAATCCAAGGTTCATTGCTACAGAAATAGTAGAGTTCACCACAATAAAGCTTAACACATTACAAGCTTTCCTCCATAGCTACTACAAAAGACATCATTGACACACATGGTCAGACAGCAACACAACTTAGTCGTCATCACAAATAGCCTTAATCTGGTGAAGCTTCCTCTTGTTGCTATCACCTGCTGTCTTGAGCTCAACAATGCAGGAAGCAAGAGTACTCTTCTCCATAGTCAACTTCTCCTTCACTTTCATCAGCTCAGCAATGCAACAATCCAGCTTATCCTTCTCTTTCTTCAGGTCATCCTTCTCTTTCTTCAGGTTAGCATAGCAAATCTCCAAAGTCCTCTTATCAGAGCTCAACTTTCCCTTCTCTTTAAGATGGTTGAACTTCAAATTCCTAATGACAGTGGCTTGAGCTACATGAATTTGCTTTAACTGGTCAACAACAGCCTTTAATTTTTTGATCTCAGCATCCTTTGTCATGCTGCTTTCCACACTAACTGAAATGTTCTCAGCATCATTCTTCTGGTTTACCTCAGGCTGGCTATCGTCCTTATAATCCAAGAGGTTGTTCACATCTTCAACAAGCTTCTCATATGTGTCCTGCAACTATTTTTTCTGCTGTGTGAGATTGTGTACAGTGCTTGAATGCAACAGGCATGCCATCTTGTTTTCATGCTGGCTATGCTCATACATAAGCCACAGCTTATGAATAGCATTCTGCAGATGCTCTGGCCAATGCTCATCTACCCACTGCACTAATCCACAATTTCCAACACCCTACAAAAGAAAAAATCAGTTCAAAATTACAGACATTACTTACAGATTCAGTTAAAATAGCTGATTCAATTTATGTACCAGAATCAGATTCATTTAATGATGAATAATTATGAAAACTACAACTAAGAACAGTACCTATGAACCCTAGAACTAAATTCAGTAACTATGAACCCTAGAACATGAGCAGTAACTATGAACCCTAGAAAATGAACAGTAACTACAAACCCTAGAACAAGAATTGGAATGCTGCAAACACAACTTAAAACTTACTTCAGTGGCACAGGCAATGAACCTCCTACCAGTGCTTATCCCCTCAAATGCAACATACTTCCTCCCTGAATTCCCATGCTCACAAATCACATTCAAGTCGCCAGCAAGACCCTCGAACGACGGCTCATCAATTGTAGCTGGGATCTGAGAAATCCAACAAAAACTTGTTCAAATCAAGCAAATGTTCAACCCTAGAAACCCTAGAACAGAAATGAGCAATAGAAGGTTCTGACCTTGAGAGGGGAGTCGTCAGAGGAGATGTACTGCGCGCCGGAGCCGTCAGTGCTCTCACTGTCGCTCCAGGGCACCATGGCAAACGGCGGCCGGCGGCGACCGGAGAGGAGAGGAGCAAATGGGGGGGGGGGAGCGAGCGAGCGTGGGAGCAGAGAGAGCGAGCGTGAGAGCAGAAAGAGCGAGCGAGATGTGGTCGGGCGCGGGTGGTCTGTCTCTGGCGACCCGACCGCGTCTGTCTTAAGCAAACGGCACCGTCCGCGCGTCCGTTAGGCCACGTCAGAGATTTTGGGCCCCACCTGTCGGAAACGCCCTCAACCGCGTCAAATGACAGGTTCAATGTACTCTGCAAAACTATTACTGAATGTGCGGTGGCTTTTACAAAAGATTAGGGACCAGGTATTTTTCTGCAAGAAAAGCCCAAATATGGTGGTTTTTTGCAATTCACTCTCTTACTTGAGTCTTGAAGTCTATTAATTAACCCACGGACACGCATGCACAGTCGACTTGACTTGTCCAGTAGATTTGTCGTGTCCCCATGACTCCATGTTGTTTCCATGGAGGCACCTTGTGCCGTTGGGCCTCACGTGGCCATTTGTGGAAGACTAAATATCCATGGAATGCTAGTTATTTTTGCCACCTCAGCTGCTCAACAAAACGAGTGAACAAATTGAACCTCTGTAAAGGACTATTAGGCCGCGCTTGGCATCGGGGTATTGTAATATTGTATTTAATTTACAGGTGTTACTTATAGGACTGTGATGGATTTTCGGCAGGATAAGAAACGACTGACGGATACCTGTATTTTTTACAAGGGTACAGGGCCGTCTTCAGAAATTCGAGGCCCTTGTGCGAAATGCAAATGAGGCCCTAAAATCTGAAAAATTCCCATAGCTAAAGAATACTGTCACTTTTTGGCTCAAAAGCATACTCTCACTTAAATTATACATACATGTTATTTTGTATATTATTTGATAATATATCATACGAACGATCTTCCCCAAGTATTTCACCCACTGAGCAATGAACATATAGCAATTTTCTTAATTAACTGGAGAACCGATGCACATGTTCAGTATACTCATTTAGCCACTAATTATTTGATAGAAAAAATAGCCTAAAACAAGTTTGCTTTGTCTTGGGCGCACCTGATGGACATTGACTGGTCGGTGATGCGTAAAATGAATCTCCAGATTGATCTGAACGTGGCCTTGGCGCTCAGCCAGCGGCTGCCTCCTGCTTTGCTTGGCTGTGTTGGGCCCCCTGTTAGCCTTGGTTAGCCGTGATTTTTGAGGAAACTCATGGCGCAAATTCTGCAGCGTAGCCCGTGCCCTCGTGTTCTTTGCGACCGCGCCGACGGCAAGCAGATGGGAGCTAGTCGAGAAATTAGATCTTTTGCCCCACTTTACTTCTCCATTGGATCATTTGCCCTCCCTGAGAGGCTACCGGGTGGGGCCCGGGGCCACTGTCATTGAGACAATCAAAGGGCAAATCATCCAACCCCTTATAAAGTGGGGCAAATCATCCAATCCCAAGGAGCTAGTCAGGGGGCTCAGGGAGTCGGGAGGACCGAAAAGGAAGCAGTTTTTTTTCTTTTGAGAGGTGCGAAAAGGAAGCAGATTGATCGGGAGCAGGCCGGAGAGAATTTGGAGAGGCTCGGGGATGAAACCAGGCTGCCAAGCCTAAAACCAATTAATCAAAGCAAAATATAACTAGGCCCAAATTGGCCCCCCTAAAACTTGGGGCTCTGTGCGGTCGCACTCCTCGGACATGCCCATGGACGGGCCTGCAAGGGTATTTGAAAGGAAACGACAATCTAAACATGGCCTTAGCTTCCCATGGGTCATTTAATCATTTGAGCATTTATAATAGATTCATGGAACCATCGCTATATTTGAGCAGTTCATACTCTTGTTAGTCCAACAACTAATCTGAATATGGTAACTTACTATAGAGCATGCATACAAACATGCTAATATTCATTGGCAACAAAACAATAATTTTCATATAGACGAACCCCCCCGAACAACAAGATATTAATCGCATGTCGTTATCTGACTGAACCCGTTATACAAAGAAAGGAAAATGGATGAATGCTTTAGAAGCTGATTTATTGCTCAGTATTCGACAATGGTTGTACTGAATATATATTCCCAAAAAAAGTTGGAAAAATGAAAAGCCAATGTAATTCATGTTACTCGCAAAACTCCATCTACCCATGTCATATTTTTCATGTGTATGATCATGAACTTACGTAAAACAAACCAATCAAGAGGAAGAGTGTCATCCAATCCATGAAAACACTGCAACGAAAAGCCTACTGGTAAGGCCCTTCTTGTATGAAAATTTTAAAATTCTCACAACTCAATATGCTACTATAAGGCACTTACCCTCCAACTTCTTTAGAGCAACTCTAGCAAACCCCGCATCCGGCCGGCCCACAAAACGTGTTTGCAGTTCATGAAAAAATGCCTTTGCGGGCCGGCGCGGACGGCCGCAGTTGCAGACCCCGCATAACGGACTTGTAGAAAAGGATATTCGCGAAATATGCTCTTTTACGGGTCGGCTTTGCGGGGTCTGATCTGCGTGCAGTCGTCGCACTGTATGAGCGGTATCGGGGAGCCACAGAGCCCAAAGTTAGCATCAGCATTGTCCGCGTGCAGTCGTCGTACTGTATGAGCGACACCGGCGAGCCACAGAGCTGCTGCGCGAGCGCCGAGCCCGGTGGACGGCCGGACGAATCCATGCCCGCAAACCGTCAGCGGCGGCGGGAGGACGAATCAGTACCTGCATGTGGCGATGCGCCCTTGCCGGGGCTGCGGGAGATGCTCCCCGACCATTCCATCGCTTGGCGCAGCCACCGGCGGCCAAAAAGTCAAATCCGGCGGCCCGCGATGAAGGGCCGCAGATCCGCAAATCTGGTGGCCCGCCGACGCAGGGGGGGGAGGGAGGCCTCGTGCGTGTGGCGGCCTTTCGGCGTGCACCCGTCGGCTGCTTTTGCCGGAATCTTGGGCGGCGGCCTGGCGGAGGGGCGAGGGGGAGAGGGGAGGTGGTTGGTGGGGAAAGCGCGGGCTGAAATGTCCCCCCACCAATCGCTTCCGCTTATATGCAGGGCACCGCAGCGGCGAGGGGGAAACCCGCGTATTCGCGGGTTGGGTCCGAGATTTTGCCGCACCCCTCAAAAAATTTTACGGGTCGGTGCAGGATGCGGGGTCTGATCGGGCAGGTTTTCCCGCCTCGACCCACATTTTGGCGGTTATTTTGCGGGTCGGGGCGGGATGCTGGGTCTGCTAGAGATGCTCTTAGCAACATCTCCTCTTCACTCCCCTTCCTCCTCTTTGTCGCTTCCTTTGCCTTCTGATCCTCCTCCTCTTTCATCAAACACTGCTCTTCATCTTTTCTCAAATGTTCTTCCTCCGCTTCCCGCCTCTTCGCAAGAGCCTCCTGCATCTCCCGAACATGCTTTGGGAGCTTCTTCATGTCAACCTTCCCTTTAGGCACCTCGCCTCCTTTTCCTCCTTCTTGACCTCTCTCCCATTAGGTGAAAGGCTGATCAATAAAATAGTCTTATATTTTTAAGACATATAGATGTATATTAATGTTGGACAATGTGCAACACAATATGTACCTAATTGTAGGTGACAAATATGTGGGGTAAGAAAAATAAATCAAAATACTAAATCTCACCTACAAGTAGAGCAAACCATTGCCTATAGCTAGTGGTACCTACAAGAAAAAATGTATTTTGGTAAATATTTATTTTTAACTCTATAGAAGATAGTGATAATGTTACATGTCTAATAACTTTCCAGATGAGATGTAGCAGATAACAATGACGACGACGGGCCGGCGGCGCAGCAGCTGCTCATAGCACCCATCTCGCTCGACTTTCCGGATGGATGGGTTCCTCTGCTCTCTGATTTGGGGGAGAGAGTGGGGAGGGGGAGAAGGGGAGAGCAGGCCTGGGAAGTGCCGTGGATGCAAGGCACTATCACTTTTGCATCTGCGTGCTTTATAGATTGTTTTCTTCGCTTCATGGTTTATTTTTGCGGGCACTGGGATGGGATTTATCTCAAATCTCAAACCATTGACTTCTGTGCTTGAGTAAAGAGCATAAAAATGGTGCTTATTTGGTCCACACAAAATGTGGATGGTAACGAGAAGAAAATAAATGCGGCTGGCTCCAGTGGTTAATTGCCGCGTAAACATAATTTAATTTTGATCACATATACTCCCTCTGTTTATACAAATATAAGATGTTTTGAATATTTTAATATGGACTACATACATATTCAAATTAATGAACAAATACTATAAAACGTGTGTGTCTATTTTATTTTTTTTAGTTCAAGTTTGGTATTTTGACCAGAGATATAAGCTAAGTCGAGAGTCACCGTAAAAAGAAAAAATTGTCGGTTGGAGTGAGGCATTTTGGAGCTCAGGCTCCATGAAGCTCTTTAAAAAATATCAAAAGTATATTTTAATGCTTCAAAAATTCTGAAATAATTTATGTATGTTCGTATGGATGTATCCTATGATTTATAAGTGTAGAAAGTTTCACAGTGAAATACATTAACATACGAGGTGCATAGAAAAAGACAAATTCATGCAACTTTTTTATAGTGAACACTGTGTGTAGTGTTTGTCGTGTCAAAATCACATATTTGTCTTTTATGTGTAGATTTCACCTTAATGTATATCATCATCATCATCATCAAACTTTATGCACATATATAGTATATATCCATATGAACTTGTGTGATTTTGTAGATTTTTGTGGAACTTTAAAATGTGATTTTTGAATTTTTCAATAAAACGAGCTCCATGGAGCTCGAGCCCTATGTGCATTTTCGAGTCCAGAGAGGATATATATTTTTCTTTTCAGATATACACACGAATGTTTAAATCTCGATAAGTCAAGCGGGTTAGGGGAGCGTGGGAGAAGGAGTAAGTCGCCTTTCGTGATCGACCAATTTCATACGTCTCTAGAGGGCACGGGATTCTTTCACTGTTGTGTTGGCTATGTGGGCACAGAAAAGACCTTGTGGAGGCAAAGAGGATAAAATCATAGCCGGTTGTGTGCAGAGGCAGCTAGAGGATATCTCGGCGGCTGGGAGTAGGCGGCTTGAGGGGAGTTCGGTGTCTCTCCTGGTTGGGCATTTGGCGGCTGCGAGCACGCGGCTAGGAGCGACGTCTTTCCTAGCCGGTCATTCGGATGCAACCTTGGCAGTTGGAAGCAGTCTTTTCCGTCTGGGCGTTCGGTGGTTGAGACCTCATCGATGGGGAGTGGTGTCTTTCCCTTTCCTTTGTTCGATGTCTTCCCATGTGGTGTTGTGTTCTTCTCACTTCCCATTGAGTATCTAGATTATTTCCATGTTGCCTTCCTCCTGCATTTGATTGTATGGCTATCATTAGTTGTTCCTTTAGAGTGTGTTGGTATATTAGAGTGGCTTATTGTTAACATGCTTCACGAGTTTCATTTGGATTGATCTTCAGTGTTTTATTTTATTGTGAACCATCGATGCTTACTCTTATGATGATCGTTCACTCGTGGGCAACCTTTGGTTGTGTGCGTGGATTGGTGATCCATGGTGTTATTTTTGTTGTTTTGTTATGGCATGGAGAGAAAGCCTTGTGTTTTATTTCTGATTTTGGGTTGTTATCTTGATGTGTGGTAAAGATTAGATGTAGTTGCTCCACAGTAAAATGTGTAGTATTATCGCCACCGATCACAATATGGGGCTCCCAAATCATTTTTACATGTCATTGATATATTTGAGTAGGCCAAGATTGATGCATATCTGTGCATTGAGAAGATAGGTTATCCTATCATATACATATGATGATGCCACAGTCCATCTTTCGAAAGCGTCTTAGCAAAGTGTACAAAATTCTTCTAGTTATGTTCATATCGAACCAAGATAAAATGACAGAATGTGTAAAATTCTCACCCACGTATATAAAATGACATGCTAGTGCCACAAAGAGTATGCATGCGTTGTAATAACATTGAAAGGGACTTTCTAAAATAGTGTCTATTAATTAGAAAATAAAGTCTCTACTACAATCACGCCAAATTATGTTATGATCACAGGTCAGCATGGTGTTCGGCTCCTCTACAGTTAACTTGTTATAGTAGCTGTCAAAATATGCAGTATAGTTGCAATCCAATGGCTCTCCTACCCCCTCTCACTCTTTGCAGCAAATGGAGGATTCCATAGACTGTGAGGACGACGGTTGCCTGAAGCGCACCAGTATGAAGCGGACATCCATATGGCTTACCGGCTTGTGTGTTTGCGAAGTTGCGCTTGTCATGGTTCGGGTCGCTAGATTAATAGCAGTCGGAGTACAACTCCATGAACGAATGCCGCCCTAGGTCGTGCAGACGACATTGGATTGCAGTAGTCCATCCAACACTGGGCAACATGGCTTCTCTGAGTGCCGCATCGTGCTCCCACTCTCCACATAGGACAGGCAGTTCGACATGCTCAACACCGCCTTCATGCACTCTGAGTTGATCCCAGCTGTTGGTGCTGGTGCACCAGCTGGCCCTGCGCTGCCTACGCGAGGCCTATCGCCATTGAAATCCTCCATTGCTGCAAAGAGTGTGAAGGAGGGATAGGAGAGGCATTGGATCGCAATTAGACGACATATTTTGAGACTACTATACCTGTATAGTAAGAACCCAACTATAGAGGAACCAAACCCGTCGGCATGGGCGCATGGCACCTTGCAACACATAATCACTTAACACCTCGCCTGGACTGTAGCTAGACCGTATACAATTTCATTTGCCTACCATGTCCACCTTCTGAACCTTAATGTCATGCAACTAATCTAAGGTGTGTTGTGTGTCTTCGTGCACCATAGTAAACACTGACCATCTCACATTCAAAATTTAAAATTTTGCAACCACCTCAGCACAGTTACACTCAATCACGACAGGTTTGGATGTAAATCCCACTTGTTTGCGCGGAAAATAGAAAAGGACAATTCTTTGACCACAGTAAAACCAGTAAACAAAGCAACTCCAATTATTTGAGAACAAATTATTGTAGGCATCTCTAGAATTGGCTACATACTTACACATACCATAGAAAATCATATACTTTAGGACCCACCATCAAGATATTTGTTATATTCTCTGTCAAGATATGTAAGAACACTGAAGTGAATGCTAACCATATCAATATATAAACTATCATTCATCTAAGTGGCATATATTAATCTGTGGAGACATGCATGGTTAAAAGTCATAGTAACTAATGTGATTATCCTTGCAAAATTAATGTGATTCAAATTGAGTGCAAGCGTATTTATAATGATAGACGAGAACTTGTGTAACGAAGAACATCTCACCTTAATATGCAGCAATAATGTTACTCCCTGCATTCCACAATACTTGTCGTGGTTTGAGTTCAAATTTGAACTAAAACCATGACAAGTATTGTGGAACGGAGAGAGTACATGGTTGCTTTCGTTTTGTAGTAAATTTGTATGTAACTTAGGACCATATCTTGATAAACTGCGGTATAAAAGAAAACAAATGTGGTTAATTTTGCTATGTGTAAAAATAAAATAGAATAGTTGAAACTCCATATACACAAAATGAGTTATAAATAAATATAAAATGTAATTAATTTTGCTAAGTGTAATGTAAATATTAACTAATAGTGGTCGTATATTGATAGAATAAGTTATAACGAAGTAAAAAAATGTGATCAATTTTGCGAAGTGTAACAGAAAAATGTATTGTTGCCATTATATGTAAATTTTAATTGTGAATAAATAAAAAGTGTGTTGAATGAAATAAAGGGTGGAAGTGATACCTTGACAACAACATTTGGGATATTGTTTTTTTTAATTTCCCAAAGCAATACTCATGATAGATTTCATCCCATCTTATTTTCCCTTTTGAACAAGAACCTTGTCACAAGGAAAGCATCACCTCTCGCCGTCGGCCAAAAGCAATACCGTCTCTATCCGATTTGAGCAAGAACATCCTCTCGCAGGGATTGGCTCGTCTCCTGCTCCTGCCGTGTCAGCGTCATCCAGAGTCCCAAGTCGCACGCGCACCCCGCACGCGGATGAATGACTATTTCTTGTATATATAGACATAGCGGCATGGTGGACATAACAATGAGGGGTGCACCGGCTGCGTGGTCCATAGCCAAAGGAAGAGTGGTGCCACGGATAAGTGACGTGGCGCAAGCCAGACCCTCCTTGCTAGCTGATGGGCATCCCTAGGCACGCCTTCATTTACAGGAAAGGGAATTAAGTTGCACGGGTATGGCAGGCAGATGAGCAGCCCTATTGGATGCATTCATTTATTGGATCATGGTATGCATGGTGGCAGCTTGTTGATGAGCATCCCTAGGAATGCGTTCATTTATTGGATCGTCGTATGCATGGTGGTAGCTTGTTGAGTTTTGCTTCACTTTGGACCACTACTTTCATGCATTTCATCTATTGTTTTATCCCCGCGGTGAATGATACGTCTCCAACGTATCTATAATTTTTGATTATTCCATGCTATTTTATTACCCTTCTAGGATGTTTTATATGCATTTATATGCTATTTTATATGATTTTTGAGACTAACCTATTAACCTAGAGCCCAGTGCCAGTTTCTTTTTTTCCCCTTGTTTTTGAGTATCGCAGAAAAGGAAAACCAAACGGAGTCCAAACGGAATGAAACCTTCGGGAGAGTTATTTTTGGAACGGAAGCAATCCAAGAGACTTGGAGTACACGTCAGGGAAGCTTCGAGGAAGCCATGAGGCAGGGAGGCGTGCCCTACCCCCCTGGGCACGCTCCCCTGACCGACTTCTTTTGCCTATATATATATATCCATATACCCTAAAAACATCGGGGAGCACAATAGATCGGGAGTTCCGCCGCCGCAAGCCTATGTAGCCACCAAAAACCAATCGGGACCATGTTTCGGCACCCTGCCGGAGGGGGGAACCCTCACCGGTGGCCATCTTCATCATCTCGGCGCTCTCCATGACGAGGAGGGAGTAGTTCACCCTCGGGGCTGAGGGTATGTACCAGTAGCTATGTGTTTGATCTCTCTCTCTCTCTCTCTCTCTCTCTCTCTCTCTCTCTCTCTCGTTCTTGAGGTGGTACGATCTTGATGTATCGGGAGCTTTGCTATTATAGTTGGATCTTATGATGTTTCTCCCCCTCTACTCTCTTGTAATGGATTGAGTTTTCCCTTTGAAGTTATCTTATCGGATTGAGTCTTTAAGGATTTGAGAACACTTGATGTATGTCTTGCATGTGCTTATCTGTGGTGACAATGGGATATTCACGTGACCTACTTGATGTATGTTTTGGTGATCAACTTGCGGGTTCCATAACATTGTGAACTTATGCATAGGAGTTGGCACACGTTTTCGTCTTGACTCTCCAGTAGAAATTTTGGGGCACTCTTTGAGGTTCTATGTGTTGGTTGAATAGATGAATCTGAGATTGTGTGATGCATATCGTATAATCATACCCACGGATACTTGAGGTGACATTGGAGTATCTAGGTGACATTAGGGTTTTGGTTGATTTGTGTCTTAAGGTGTTATTCTAGTACGAACTCTATGATAGATCGAACGGAAAGAATAGCTTCATGTTATTTTACTACAGACACTTGAATAGATCGATCAGAAAGGTTAACTTTGAGGTGGTTTCGTACCCTACCATAATCTCTTCGTTTGTTCTCCGCTATTAGTGACTTTGGAGGGACTCTTTGTTGCATGTTGAGGGATAGTTATATGATCCAACTATGTTATTATTGTTGAGAGAACTTGCACTAGTGAAAGTATGAACCCTAGTCCTTGTTTCAACGCATTGCAATACCGTTTGTGTGCTCACTTTTATTATTAGTTACCTTGCTGTTTTTATATTTTCAGATTACAAAAACCTATATCTACCATCCATATTGCACTTGTATCACCATCTCTTCGCCGAACTAGTGCACCTATACAATTTACCATTGTATTGGGTGTGTTGGGGACACAAGAAACTCTTTGTTATTTGGTTGCAGGGTTGTTTGAGAGAGACCATCTTCATCCTACGCCTCCCACGGATTGATAAACCTTAGGTCATCCACTTGAGGGAAACTTGCTGATGTCCTGCAAACCTCTGCACTTGGAGGCCCAACAACGTCTACAAGAAGAAGGTTGTGTAGTAGACATCAAGCAGTTTCTGGCGCCGTTGCCGGGGAGGTGAGTGCTTGAAGGTATATCTTTAGATCTTGCAACCGAATCTTTTAGTTTGTTGTTTTATCATTAGTTTAGTCTATAAAAGAAAACTAAAAAAATTGAATTAAGGGTGCCTCATATGCTTCATCTTCTTAATATCTTTCATAAAAATAAGGATTTCGATAATTGTGCTAAATTGCTAGAGGAAGAATGCATTAGAATGTTTGGCACTTGTCGGTGTACAAAAAGAGGGGTGCGTTTTTGTACCCCTATACCTGTGCACGGGCAGTCGAAGCCGCGCCTACGGTCACGCCAAGCAGAGCAGGGGAGGTGAGCCAAGGTAAGACCGAAGCTCAAGATAATCAGAGCAACGACAAGGCCAAGACCACAAAGAGCAGAGGGATGAAGCAGGTTCCCCCGGCAAGGCCCTTGCCGGGGCAGCTCGCCCCACACCAGCAGAGCGAGCCACCCTTGAGCCCACGGTCCCCGATGCCATCATCCACGTGGGGCCAGGGCTCGGGAGGCACCTCCGTGGTGGCATGCAGATCTTTGTGAAGACATATTCAAGATCATATGAGGATTAGAAGACGACGATCCTCGGCAAGATCCTTCCCGAGGAAGGCCACCAGACCCCCGGCAAGGCCATTGCCGGGGACGACAGCGCGCCACGCAAGACCCTTGCCGGGCCACCCGGCAAAGCCCTCACCAAAGACGCCAGCAGGGCCACCACCAGGCCCACGCCAACCAAGCTTCCACTGCCGTTCACATGCAGCTGCCAGCCCAACCAGCTGGGCGGGCACCTGCGTGGCAACATGCAGCTCCCAGGCCAACTCATCGAGCGCCTGCGTGGCGGTACGCAGATCTTCATGAAGGCTCTGCCACTGCTCCACCTCAGCTGCCTGCCTGCCTACATGGCACCACGTGCCTCACTGGCCAGGGCGCGTGTCAAGGCGAGGAGGAGCGGCGATGGACGGGACGGGCCTCGCCCCTGTCCCCAATAAAGCAAGGGGACACCTAAGCTATGCATGAAATGCGTCTTGTCCTATAATACGAGCGATAAGCTCAAGGCACTGTACGCCTTTCCACCTCCTGTGTGCCACTGTGGCAGCCCCTTCCGACTGTAAAAGGAGGCCCATGGCATACTGGAGAAGGATTCGGCTCTTTCGAACCACGCACTCACTACAGCTAGTTCGAGAGCTCAAGAACTCTCTGAAATACACCCACCAAAGCAGGACTAGGGTTTTACGCATCCTCGCGGCCCGAACCTGGGTAAACGATTCTTGTGCTGGCTACTGATCCTGCTCTTCTTGCAACCCTGCGCCCCGGCAACCGTAGTAGGGATTCTTGTGATCCCATAGGTGTCGTTCCACACCGACATCTTTGGCGCGCCAGGTAGGGGGCGCAATTGTGAGAATCTGGTCTAGTAGTTAGCCTAGCAGTTCTTCGTCGCCATGGCTCCTAAGAAGAAGACGGCCACGGCGATCGGCTCGTTGGGAGCCGAACGGCCCGTGCCGGTGCGGACGAGCAGTGGACCGGTCGCGGACAGGACCCGGGCCGCGGTCCGCGAGCACCAGCATCGCCCAGGCAGTCAGAGCCTGGCGAGCGGCGTCGTTCGCGCGCCAGACGACCGGCCGCACGTCGCCAGATCCAAAGACGGAGCTGGGCCCCCCCAGGCGGAGCGGGGCCCTCCAGGGGTGTCGTTGTGCCACCTCCGGGCGGCGCAGCGACCTCCAAGACGCCCACACCGGCGACCACCGCGCGCTCTTCCCATGGTGTGCGTGCCGAGCAGCGTCACCACGTTGGTGACCCTGGGCACCGCCGTGGGAAGAGCCCTGTGCGTCATCCGCAAGATGAAGGGGTTCAGCACGCTCGCCGAAGCGCTGGCAAAAATGGCACGCAGCCGCTGGGTCGTAACGGAGCTCCTTCTAACGTAGTTAGAAGTCGAAGCGCGCCGCGATCCACGCAGCTGTCGCCGCCGCCCATGCCAGCGGAAGCTTTGGCGCGCGCGCAGCTGCTCCTTGACTTCCCTCCTGCTGCGGAGAAGCTCGACGAGTGGAGGGCCACCATCCGGAGCCTCGTCGCCGTCGCAAACAAAGACGATCCGCGACCGGCGGGCCCTCGGGTCGGCGCTCCACCGAGCCACCACATGCTGGCGCTGGGAGGACCGGGGGAGCTGCGGCCACGGTGCACTCTCCTCCTCCTCGCCAGCCGCCGCGGGCGTCGGCCCGTCGCGACGACGCTTGTGATAACATCTCCATAGCGTCGTCCGACCCGCGGACCCTCCGCGACCAGCGCCAGGTCCTTCGGGAGCGAGCTCACGAAGACGCTCGAACCACCGTCGAGCGCCGGCGCGAAACGCGCCGCCAGTCGGACAAGCGGGCGGGACCCGCTATGGACCACCCGGCACCGGGGGGCCCCGGCGGCCTACCTTACGAGGTGGGCTGCCCAGGCCTTTACCCGTGAGTTGCGGCAGTTCCAGTGGCAGTCCCACCGCACGTTCAAGCCCGACGTCGGCGAGAAGTACACTGGCAAGACCCATCCGTCCGAGTTCCTCAGCATCTACACCATCGCAATGCAGGCTGCTGGGGCTCGCGACGACAAGGTGCTTGCCAACTATTTCCCGCTGGCGCTCAAGCCAATGTGATGTCTTGGTTGATGCACTTGCCGGTGGATTCCATTTCTTCTTGGTCGGATCTGTGCCATGAGTTCGTTGGCGCCTTCACAGGAGGCCACCAAGCTCATGGCCAGGCCAGTGATCTGCATATCATTCCCCAGAAGGAAGGGGAAACCCTGCGCAAGTACATCCAGAGATTCAGCCGGGTGCAGTACAACATCCCCGACGTTCATCCTGCCGCTGTGATCAGCGCGTTCCACCAGAATGTGCGCAACCGCAAGATGCGCGAAGAGCTGGCGATGACCAAAGTTAAGGATGTGGCCGAGCTCTACGTTCTGGTCGATAGGTGCGCCCGGGCTGAAGAGGGAGGGAAGTACCCCGGCGAAGACGCCGGCGCGGAAACCGACTCTACCGATGAAGAGGCCGCCACCCTGACGAAGAAGGGCCGGCGTCGCAACAGGAAACGCAAAGGCAAGGCCGTGCTTGCCGTTGAGGGATCTGACGATACCGGTGCCGGCAAGAAGGTCAAGGCAGACGCCCCTGGCAAGGAGATTGCCGGGTGCGCCGCCTGCCGGGCCTTCGCGGCTACCAACAAGCCAGGAAGCTCCGGCAAGCAATACTGCAAGATCCACCGCACCAAGGGCCACGACCTCCAGAACTGCCGACAAGTCGAGCTGCTTGCTGAGAAGCAAAAGGCTGAGTACGAGAGGCGGGACAAGGAGAAGGACCAGGACGGTGCTGAGGGATCCGACAAGAAGCGCGGTGGCCAAGGAGGCCGCCCCGGCAAGGACAACCAGCAAGAGATGCCTGCCCGGGGCCGTGCCAAGAAACAAGAAGACGTTGATCACGACGAGGACGACGAGTCTGGTGAGCAAGGGTTCCAGAAGGCTACGGAGGCCATGTGCGTCGATGGCGGCGCCTCGCTGCATACGTCTCACCACCAGCTCAAGCAGTGGGCGCGTGAGATTACAGCAGCAAAGCCGTCGTTCGACGCTCAGAAGCCGCTGAAGTGGTCCAGCACGCCCCCCATCTTTGACGCCGAGGACCACCCTGACCGCACTGCCGCGGTCGGGTGTTTTCCGTTGTTGGTCTCACCAACGATACGCAACCTCAAGGTGAACAGGATGTTGGTTGACGGCGGGGCCGGCCTGAACCTGATCTCGCCTGTCGTGATCAAAATATTGCAAATCCCTGATGGAGACCTCGAGGAAACGGGCACGTTTCAAGTGGTCAATCTGGGGAGGAGCCAGCCGAAGGGGAAGGTCACACTGCCTGTGACGTTTGGAGGAGAGTTGAACTACTGGACGGAGAGGATCATCTTCTACGTGGCCGAGATCCGCTTGCCCTACAACGGGATCCTCGGCCGCCCGGCACTAGCCAAGTTCATGGCGGCGTCGCACTACGCCTACAACATGCTAAAGATGCCCGGGCAGTTGACCATCATCTCCGTCCCCTCCGACAAGAAGGACGCGCTAATCTGCGCCGACCAACTCTACCGGGAAGCAGTTGCAGCAGCTGCCGTCAAGGCACCTGCTCCTGCCGCTGAAGGCCTGGGAGGGAAGAAGAAGCCCGGCAAGACCTCTCAAATCCACTCCGGCAAGCGCACCTCCTCGGAGTGTTGTGCTACCGTCGAGGACGTGCCAGAGAGCTCTACCGACAAGAGCAAGAGATCCAGAGCTGAGCTGCCGCTGACCAAGAAGGTGTCTGCCAGGGAGGATGGCACGGGAGGGGCCTTTACCATAGGCTCCACCCTCGGGAGCAAATAGGAAGGCGCGCTCGTCACCTTCCTGCGGGCGAATGTCGACGTGTTTGCATGGCAAGCATCCGACATCCCCGGTGTTCCCAGGGAGGTGATTGAGCACCACCTAGCTGTATGCCCTCATGCGCGGCCCGTCAAGCAGAAGGTCAGAAAGCAGGCTCTGGAGAGGCAGGAGTTCATCACGGAGGAGATCAGGAAGTTGGAAGCGGAAGGTTTGGTGAGAGGAGTGCTCCACCCGACGTGGTTGGCCAATCCGGTGGTGGTGCGCAAGGCGAATGGGAAGTGGAGGCTGTGTATTGATTACACAGATATCAATAAGGCTTGTCCTAAGGACCCCTTCCCGTTGCCGCGTATCGACCAGATTGTTGACTCCACGGCCGGGTGTGATCTGTTATCATTCCTCGACGCCTACTCGGGCTACCACCAAATCTTCATGACAAGAGAGGATGAAGAAAAGACAACATTCATCACCCCATGTGGTACGTATTGCTTTTTACGGATGCCTTTCGGGTTGAAGAGTGCTGGCTCGACGTTCGCAAGAGCAGTCCAAATTGGTTTCGAACCTCAGCTCCATAGAAATATGGAGGCATACATGGACGACATAGTGGTCAAAACAAAGGACGGGCCAACTCTTGTGCAAGATCTGGAAGAGACATTTGCCAACCTGCGCAAGATCAACCTCAAGCTGAACCCTGAGAAGTGTGTCTTCGGCGTTCCGTTCGGCAAGCTTCTTGGGTTCTTTGTGTCACAGCGCGGGATCGAGGCAAACCCAGACAAAATCAAGGCTATTGAGCAGATTGAGGCGCCCAAGCGGATCAAAGATGTGCGTCGGCTCACCGGCTGCGTCGCCGCCATGAGCCGATTCATCTCCAAGTCCGCTGAGTGCGCCCTTCCTTTCTTCAAAATCTTGAAGAAGGTGGGCCCAATGGAGTGGACCCCAGAAGCCGAGGCAGCATTGCAGGATCTCAAGAAATACCTTTCCTCCATGCCAATACTGGTTGCGCCTAAACCACAAGAGCCGTTGCTGCTATATCTGGCGGCGACGTATCAAGTGGTCAGCGCCGCACTGGTGGCGCAGAGGGAGGTCGACAAGGAGGCAGTGACGGCGGCAGAACTAGCGGATGGCAAGCCAAAGATTCCCCCGGCAGGGCCTGGTGCCGGCAAGGCGCGGCCCCCGGCAGAGTCTGGTGCCACCAAGGCAGTGCCCGCGCAGTCGAGTGAGGTGGTGCAGAAGAAGAAGATGATGCAGCACCCGGTTTACTTTGTCAGCTCCCTCTTGCAGGGGGCTAGGTCGAGGTATTCCGGTGTGCAAAAATTTCTCTTCGGCCTCCTTATGGCCTCCAGGAAGCTGCGTCATTACTTCCAAGCCCACGAGATCACTATCGTCACCCACCTCCCGTTGCAACTGATACTGCATAACCCAGATGCAACCGGAAGGATTGTGGAATGGGCCTTGGAGCTATCAAGTTTCGGTTTGAAGTTTGAAAGTACCTCGACAATCCAGAGAAGAGTCTTGGCAGAGTTCATTGCATAATGGACCTCAACGCCTGACGAAGAAATCCAGGAGACCACTCTCCCTGGCAAGGAAGCAGACCGCGACTAGATTATGTACTTTGATGGGGCTTTCTTGCTGCAAGGCGCCGGTGCCGGTGTGCTGCTTGTCGCGCCCACCGGAGAGCACCTCAAGTACGTGATCCAGATGCACTTCCCCAGGGAGATGTCCACCAACAACACTGCTGAGTACGAGGGATTGCTCGCCAGTCTTAGGATCGCGGCAGACCTCGGGGTTAAGAAGCTCATCGTCAGGGGTGTCTCGCAGCTTGTTGTTAGGCAGGTCAACAAGGATTACCAGAGCCCATTGATGGAGGCCTACGTAGATGAGGTGAGGAAGCTGGAGGAACGCTTTGACAGTATCCAAGCGGAGCACGTCCCCCGAATGGAGAACGACATCGCCGATTACCTGTCAAAGTGTGCTGCATTCAACCTACCTATGGAACCAGGTACCTTTTTGCTCCGGTTAACTCAACCATCCGTCGAGCCATCAACGGGGCAGAACAAGCGGAGGAAGTCATATCCCGGCAAGTACTTTCCTACCGAGCCCCCTGGGGCCGCCGGCAAGGGTGCTGCCGCGGACGCTAGGCCTGCCCAAGAGCAACTGGCTCCGGCAGGGCGTCAAGCCCTAGCCGTAGAGACAGCCGCTCCCATGGAGGAAGAGATGCCTTTGGCCCTTGCCGTCGAGCCCCAGGCTCCGGCATGGGCGTAGCATACCGTCCAATTCCTCCAAACAGGGGAGCTTCCTGAGAAGCAGGAAGAAGCGGAAAAGGTAGCCTGTCGGTCCGCCCTGTACCAGTTCGTCGATGACATCCTGTACAGGAGAAGGCCAAACGGTGTGAAATTGAAGTGCATTCCCCGGGAGGAAGGACTGGAGCTGTTGGCGGAGATACATGGAGGCATATGTGGCTCCCACATAGGGTCGAGGGCCCTTGCCGGGAAGGCGTTCCGGCAAGGTTTCTTCTGGCCCACCGCCCTCCAGGATGCGACGGCACTAGTAACCAAGTGTGAAGCGTGTCAGTTCCATTCAAAGAAGCTTCATCAACCAGCTCAAGCCCTTCAAACAATCCCTCTCTCCTGGCCATTCTCGGTCTGGGGGCTCGATATACTGGGCCCTTTCCCCCGCGCTGTCGGGGGCTTTGAGTACTTGTACATTGCAATCGACAAGTTCACAAAGTGGCCGGAAGTGGAAGCAGTAAGGAAGGTGACTGCTCAGTCAGCCGTCAAGTTCTTCAAGGGACTAGTCTGCCGTATTGGTGTGCCAAACAGAGTCATCACCGACAACGGCACGCAGTTCACAAGCCACACCTTCATGCAATACATTCAAGACCTCGGTAGCAAGGTCTGTTTTGCTTCCGTGCCACACCCACGGAGCAACGACCAAGCGGAGAGGGCAAATGCTGAAGTGTTGTAAGGCTTGAGAACAAAGACCTTTGACAAGCTGCACAAGAGTGGAAGGCGCTGGATTGATGAGTTGCCGGCAGTTCTTTGGTCGATCAGGACGCCGCCAAATTGAGCCACCAGCCAGACACCTTTTGCCCTGGTATACGGGGCAGAAGCAGTTCTCCCCACGGAACTCATATACGGGTCACCTCGAGTGCTCGCTTATGATGAGCTTGAGCAAGAGCAGTTGCGCCAAGATGACGCGACGCTCCTTGAGGAAGATCGTCTTCGGGCGGCTGTGAGAGCAGCACGCTACCAGCAAGCCTTGCGCCGCTACCATAGCCGCAAGGTTCATGCCCGAAACTTTGAGGAAGGCAACCTTGTTCTTCGGCGCGTTCAGTCGGCCAAGAATTCCAACAAGTTGACGCCGAAGTGGGAAGGCCCTTATCGGGTAATGCGAGTCACCAGGCCCGGCGCAGTCCGCCTGGAGACCGAAGATGCTTTCGCAGTGAGCAACTCCTGGAACATCGAACATCTTCGCAAGTTTTACCCGTAAGTCGCGGCTTGCCGGGCCTCCCGGCAAGCCACCTTTTGTACAAGCTTTGCCGGCAAGGCATGTGACCCTTTGTACAAAGCGAGGCGCAGACCCTTAGCATAAATAAATGAAGCGCTGGCGCCCTAAGTCATAGCATGCATGCTAGGTCGAGTCCCTTGGTTAGGGTTGATAGTGCTCAGCAGCGACTAACCCCTAGCTTAGAGGTCGAGTGCGCGTCTATCTGTTTCTCTTCTGTCCTCTTTTGGTTCGCAGGGCACATGAGCATTTCTGCCGAGCTACTTGGAAGAAAGGAAACGGACCGGCGTCCCGACCCCGGCAAACCAGAGTTGCCGGGGGCTGCAAGCACAAGGATCCAACCGCGGCAAGATGAGATTGCCGGGGGCTGCAGATCCAGATAAGTCTTTTATCCTCTGTCATGCATTTCGGAACCGGACTGGGGCATGTGAAACCTCGTTTTATCTTTAGGCTGTCGTGCTCCCCTTTTTCCTATACCTAAGGATTATTTCCTGGGTCCGGATTTGGTTGTAGCCGCGGCGGCAAGGAGGTAGAACGAGGAGCCTAAAGCCCACTACATCCCTGCCTCCGCCAAGAGCGCGAGAATGGTCAAGTGGAGTGGGGGGGGGCGGCAAGGCCTGTTGCCGGGCGAAAAACGTTTATCTTAAACAATATCAAGGATTCACTCCTCATCGCGGGATTTACCCACGAACGAAAAACCCAGCAAGCATCCCTTTTTCATTAAAAACATCCCATACAGGTACAGTTCGTACGAAATGAAAAACATGAGCAAGGGGATTACAAGTTCTAAATTTAACAAAGGCCCGCAGGCTTACAAACTAAAAAAGAGATAAGATGCCCATAATCCTTTTCTTGTCCCTCTCCTCAGGAGGCAGGTCAAGGAGGCGAGAGGGCAAAAGGGGCGCCTAGCCGAGCTACGAGTAGCAGAAAGCACCAAGAAAAAACCTCGGTGGCCGCCCACGGGTGGGCCGGTGATGATGGTGCCGGGAAAGGAGCTGGAAGACGAGGCGGCAGGACCGGCAATACGCGATGAAGGCATCGGTGCCCGCGTACTCCGAGTTGACGGCCTTGCCGCCCGCCCTCTTCCTCTTTCGCAGCCTCCCGACGCCAGCCGCCCAAGGAGACGGCCCCGAGAAGTTCAAGGAGCTGGCCCTACCCCCGGCAAACCTCTGCCGGAGGAGCGGCCAGGTGCAGATGCTGCTCCTGCTGCCGCACCCGCCCAGGCGCGGGGCGTTCGACGCCTAGTCGGACTCGTCCCCGTCATCTGCCCCGCTGTCCTCCTCATCACTTTCGCTCGAGGAAGAGCTTCCATCGTCGGAATCTCCGTCGGAGGAGCTCTCCACGCAGCACTTCAGGCGAGTTCCAAACTCTCCGAAGACCTTGACGGAGAGCAGGCCGTCCTCCATTAGTTTGAAGTAGAGGACGAGCCCCGCCGTCAGGCTGTGGATGCGAGCGAACGTCTTCCATCCATGGCGGAGGTACATGACCCGAGGAGCCAGGAAGTCGACGTCGACCCGCGTGCCCCCGTTCCCACAGCCCCTCATGTGCAACCTGAGGGTCTGGGGCGGGTCACACTCCATCACCCAAGCAAACGGCGCGGGGAGACGAAGACGACGACGGGGAGGCCGGCGCAGCCTGATGAAGAACTCACAGGGCTGGTCTTCAACGTGGCCCTCCGTCGGGAAATGCATCATTGGTGGGGGCAAGGCCGGTGCACCGCCCCGTCCGCCTCTTCCCCGAGCACCTTGGCCTTTGCTGTGGCCTCGACCCCTCCCCCTTCCCCTCGCGGCCGGCTCCACCACCGCGGGCTCAGGAGGAGGAGGGACGCGCTGTCGAGCGGCGACCCTCGCCGCTACCGTCGAGGGACCCGGGTTCCCTTTCTCCATGGCGAGTGAAAGGAAGAAGCAGAAGCAAGAGGAGATAGATGACAGAAGAATGCGGGACGCCATCCCCCCTTCCCCCTGTTTATAAAGGGGCGGGGTCGGGGCTCGGCCGCCTTGCTCGGCCAATCCAGCCACCGGAGGCGTAGGGAATCAGGACCGACCCGCTGCCCCAACCAGCGACGGCCCGGTCTCCCGCCTCCACCGCTTGCCACCCCAGGTGCATGGAGGACGCGTGGCGGACGTGCAGAACCGAGGGGACGGGCGAAGCGACCTCTCCCCACCCCGTGATCGTGGGGAGTGGATGCCTTGAAGACCGCGCCCCGGCCCCGCTTAGTAAATGAGTCGCGCCTCCACGCCTCACTCTTTTTACGGGGAAGGCGCGAGCCGCCTCTTTACTGCGATGTGACGCATGCGTGCGGAAACCGCCCCACGCATGCCGCCCACGTCACGCACACCCCTCCACGCCGCGCCGTGCGCGCGGATCGTGGGAAGCGCCACGCGCGAAAAGTTTAAAAACCGCCCCACCTGCCCGCGCACTGTTTTGGGCCTGGCCCAACAACGTGTCGCGCTTATGTGTGGCCCATGCCCGGGGGCTCCTGTCGGTGTACAAAAAGAGGGGTGCATTTTTGTACCCCTATACCTGTGCACGGGCAGTCGGAGCCGCGCCTACGGTCACGCCAAGCAGAGCAGGGGAGGTGAGCCAAGGTAAGACCGAAGCTCAAGATAATCAGAGCAATACCAAGGCCAAGACCACAAAGAGCAGAGGGACGAAGCAGGTTCCCCCGGCAAGACCCTTGCTGGGACAGCCTCAGCAGCCCCGGCAAGGCCCTTGCCGGGGCAGCTCGCCCCACACGAGCAGAGCGAGCCACCCTTGAGCCCACGGTCCCAGACGCCATCATCCACGTGGGGCCAGGGCTCGGGAGGCACCTCCGTGGTGCATGTAGATCTTTGTGAAGACATATTCAAGATCAGATGAGGATTAGAAGACGACGATCCTCGGCAAGATCCTTGCCGAGGAAGGCCACCAGACCCCCGGCAAGGCCCTTGCCGGGGACGACAGCGCACCACGGCAAGACCCTTGCCGGGCCACACGGCAAGACCCTTGCCGGGCCACCCGGCAAGGCCCTCACCAAGGACGTCAGCAGGGCCACCACCAGGCCCACGCCAACCAAGCTTCCACCGCTGTTCACATGCAGCTGCCAGCCCAACCAGCTGGGCGGGCACCTGCGTGGCAACATGCAGCTCCCAGGCCAACTCATCGAGCGCCTGCGTGGCGGTACGCAGATCTTCGTGAAGGCTCCGCCACTGCGCTACCTCAGCTGCCTGCCTGCCTACATGGCACCACGTGCCTCACTGGCCGGGGCGCGTGTGAAGGCGAGGAGGAGCGGCGACGGACGGGACGGGCCTCGCCCCCGTCCCCAATAAAGCAAGGGGACACCTAAGCTATGCATTAAATGCGTCTTGTCCTGTAATACGAGCGATAAGCTCAGGGCACTGTATGCCTTTCCACCTCCTGTGTGCCACTGTGGCAGCCCCTTCCGACTATAAAAGGAGGCCCATGGCATACTGGAGAAGGATTCGGCTCTTTCGAGCCACGCACTCACACTACTAGAAAAAGGGCTATAGATGGGATTGACACTAATGGCGCACCAGACAAGCGGTGCGCCATTAGTATATACTAATGGCGCACCACCTTCTGATACGCCATTAGAGTTGAAACTACTAATGGCGCACCAGGCGCAGGGTGCGCCATTAGTATAAATTATTATTTTTAACTAGTGCGCTTGTCCAAACATACTAATGGCGCATCCAGACACAGTGCGCCATTACTAGTTGTAACTAGTAATGGCGCACCTGGCCCAGGGTGCGCCATTAGTATCAAATTTTTTTAACTAGTGCGCCTGTCCAAACATACTAATGGCGCATCCAGACACAGTGCGCCATTACTAGTTGTAACTAGTAATGGCGCACCTGTCCCAGGGTGCGCCATTAGTATCAAAATTTTTTAACTAGTGCGCCTGTCCAAACATACTAATGGCGCATCCAGACACAGTGCGCCATTACTAGTTGTAACTAGTAATGGCGCACCTGGCCCAGGGTGCGCCATTAGTATCAAATTTTTTTAACTAGTGCGCCTGTCCAAACATACTAATGGAGCAGCACCAGAAGGTGCGCCATTAGTAACCTGGATTACTAATGGCGCATTTAGAGTTGGTGCGCCATTAGTAAGTGGGCAGCAACAAGATATTTTGGACAGCCTCTCCTACCCACACTCACTTTCTCCCCACTTCATTCTCTCCACCTCCTCCTTGTCTCGGGTGCCTCCTCTTTTTCACCTCATTTCCACCATAGATTCATTCAATTTAAGTGGTTAAATTACCTTGTTTTGATAGGTAAGTAAGGGGGGAAGCTATATTTATGTTGTTCTCCCTACAACAATGTGCACATGCACTTCTTATGGCCTAGCTAGATCTATGTATGTTCGTGGTGTTGCATATGTTTGTGGTGTTGCATATGTGTTTGTGTTTGGAGGTGTACCGGTATTTGAAATGCGATAGTTGCCAATATTTTGCCGGAATGTTGATTCATTTCCGTTTCGGCGAGAATTTTGGCATTAAGCATTCTTTTTGGTCCTATTTTTAGGGAAAGTCATGCCAAATTTTTTCTTGGTTCTAAAATATCGTTTTGCTCTACCCCGCAGGCGACCATGGTCCGCATGATGACCGAAGGCATCGTGAATAGGTTTTTGAGGTCCGCGAAGGCCGAGATGCTTCAAAAGAACGAGACGGAGATAAGATGTCCGTGTCGAAGATGCAAGCTGAAGAGCCTTATTGCGGACCCGGAATCCTGGCAGGTGCGGGACCACCTGCTCTTGCGTGGTTTCATGGATGGCTATCGGTGGCAAGGTGATGAAGATGACTACGAAGTCGTCCATGGGGGCCGGGCAAGAAATGAGGAAGGGCAGCAAGACAACCACCGCGGCTCGGGCGGGCGAGAAGACGAAGAATCCCCAGGAGATGATCACGACGGTGATGCTGTACACAGTCATCATGTAGAAGATGCAGGACATGATGATGAGGAAGATGCCGGAGCAGACGACGGGCATGATCATGAAGATGATGATGCCGGCGGAGCAGACGACGCTGGACCATCGATGGGCTGGGTGCAGGACCCTCATATTCAAGAGCTGCTTCTCAAGCAGACGGATAACGCAAGAGCTGCCGCCCGAGAGAAAGCCAAGATGGATCAACTTGAGTTAGACGCGGTTACTCCATTGTATGAAGGATGCAGGCCCGAGGATACCCGCCTGAAAGTAACGCTCATGGCTCTGGAGATGAAGGTAAAACACAAAATGACCGACGCATGCTTCGACGAGAACATGTCATTCTGGCACGAACGTCTTCCCAAGGGGAACAAGTGCCCGACCAGTTTGGAGGAGGCGAAGAAAATCGTGTGTCCTCTGGATTTACCGCACGTGAAATACCATGTGTGCATGAACAATTGCATCATTTATCGGGACGAGCACGCGGAGTCTACCATATGTCCGGTGTGCGGCGTCACTCGATACAAGAAGAGGAAGAAAGCTCCTCGAAAAGTGGTGTGGTACTTTCCGATCACTCCTCGTCTGCAGCGGTATTTCGCGGACCCTAAGGTAGCAAAGCTCCTGCGTTGGCACGCGGATAGGGAGGAGAAGAAGCGAGAAGATGACGCAAATGATCCGGAGATAGATAAAAAAGACAAGATGCTGAGTCACCCTAAGGATGCGAGCCAGTGGCAAGCGTTGAACTTCGAAGACCTAGAATTTGGGAACGATCCAAGGAACATCGTGCTGGGCGCGAGCACCGATGGAGTCAATCCGTTTGGCAGCCAGAGAAGCACACATAGCACCTGGCCTGTGTTTGTGTGGATGTACAACCTTCCCCCCTGGTTGTGCATGAAGAGGAAGTACATTCACATGAGTATGCTAATCGAAGGACCGAAACAACCAGGGAACGACATCAATCTGTATCTGGGGCTGCTGAAAGAGGAGCTTGACACGATGTGGAAAACGCCAGCCAATACGTGGGACGCCGCAGAGAAAGAATATTTCCCTATGAGAGCCGCGCTGCTCACGACGGTGCACGACTATCTCGGTTACGGATATGTCGCGGGGCAGGTGGTCCACGGATTTTCTGGATGCGTCAGGTGCATGGATGACACAACGTATCGCCAGCTAGATAGAGATCCCGGGTCTTCGAAAACCGTGTTCATGGGACATCGAAGGTGGCTTCGCGACGATGACCCGTGGAGAAAACGCAAGGATCTATTCGATGGTGAAACCGAACCCCGAGGACGCCCGCGTACGAGGAGCGGCGAGGAAATAGACGAGCTGTTGAAAAATTGGAAAGACTGCCCACTGCCGGGAAAGAAGCAAAAGGCGCCAGAGCCGGGAAAGAAGCGAAAGGCGCCAGAGCCGCTGCTGAAGGTATGGAAAACGAGGTCTGTTTTCTGGGACTTGCCGTACTGGAAGATCCACCGTGTGCCTCACAGCCTTGATGTCATGCATATCACGAAGAACGTGTGCGAGAGTCTGCTTGGTACCCTGCTCAACATGCCAGAGAGGACCAAAGATGGGCCGAAAGCAAGGGCAGACTTGAAATCAATGGGCATCAGGCAGGAGCTTCACGCTATATATGATGATGATGATGATGATGAGGCGAAGCAGGACACGGAAAGTCGTCGCAAAGGCAAAAAGGCCAAGAAGACCGGAAATGACTACCCTCCCGCGTGCTTCACTCTAAGTCAGGAGGAGATCGAGCAGTTTTTCACCTGCCTCGTAGGAGTAAAACTTCCTTACGGTTACGCGGGGAAGATAAGCAGATACCTAGACCTAGCGAAGCTGAAGTTCAGCGGGATGAAGTCTCACGACTGTCACGTGCTGATGACGCAGATACTTCCAGTTGCAATCCGTGGGATCATGGACGCGCACGTCCGTGAAACGCTATTTGGCCTATGCAACTTTTTCGACGTCATCTCTCGGAAGTCTGTTGGCGTGAGGCAACTCAGAAGGCTACAGGAAGAGATCGTGGTGATACTATGCGAGCTTGAGATGTACTTCCCGCCCGCATTCTTCGACGTTATGGTGCATCTGCTGGTCCATATCGTGGACGATATCATCCAACTCGGGCCGACGTTCCTGCACAGCATGATGCCGTTCGAAAGGATGAATGGTGTCATCAAAGGATACGTTCGCAACATGTCACGTCCAGAGGGAAGCATAGCCAGGGGCTTTCTGACCGAAGAGTGCATCTCCTACTGCACGAATTATCTAGGCATCGAGAACCCCGTTGGTCTGCCCGTCAACAGGCACCTCGGCAGGCTCGCTGGATGGGGTCACCGTGAGGGTCGCCGCGAAATGCATGTCGACTTCGAGGGTCGACTCGCCGACTTTGAAAGAGCAAACCTAGTCGCGCTACAACACATAGACGTGGTCGATCCTTGGGTGGTAGAGCACAAAACCTTTATTAAGAAGACGTACAATGACCGAGGCCAACAGAGGACGGACGGAGATATACTCAAAGAGCACAACTCATGTTTCACGCGTTGGTTCAAGCAGAAGCTTCTGTCGTACCCTTTACATGAGGATTCTTCCGCGGAAGAACAACTCATATTCGCCTTGTCACAGGGCGCCGAGCACAACCTGATGACCTATGAGGCGTACGATATCAACGGCTACACATTCTACACCGAGGCCAAGGACATGAAGAGCGATGGTTATCAGAACTCCGGGGTAACGATGGAATCCTACACCGGTAACGACAAGGACAGATACTACGGAAGGATCGAGGAGATCTGGGAGCTGAGCTACGCTGGAGAGAAGGTCCCGATGTTCCGTGTCAGATGGGCCAAGAGCGTCCTAAAAGAAGACCGGTATTTCACCACCATGGTTATACCCGAAGCCAAATCCAAGACCGCAGGCGCAAACGTCACCGCGAAAAATGAGCCATGGGTACTGGCTTCCCAAGTGGACCAATGCTTCTTCATTACCGACCCGTCAAAGCCCAGTCGTGTTGTCGTGAGGAGAGGCAAAAGGAAGATCATCGGAATGGATGGAGTAGCCAATGAGCAAGACTTCGACAAGTACGGCGACCCGAGAATCGAACATGACGACGATGATGAAGTAGCAGCATACACCACAAGAAGAAGCAGGACCACCCTACCTAAAGGACGTCCGTTCCACAGAAGAACTCCATTTGCGAAAAAGAAGGGCAAGAAGATTGTGAACAGATAGCTAGCTAAGATCGATTGTATTTAAATCGTAGCCTTCATTTCTCGATTGTATTTCATGGGCACTTTTTGAACTATCATGAATATTTTTAAATTTCATGGACACTCGATCTCGATCCCCCTCCATCTCGATCGCTATCCCACCTCGCCAGATCCGGTCCCCCTCGCCGCCGAGCACCCCCCGGTCCACCGGCCCCCCGCACCCCGCGCACCCTCCCCCGCTCCACCGGCATTACTGTTTGATGATATTTTTTAAATAATTATTACTGTCTTATAAAAAAATATTACTGTTATGATTTAAACAAGTTTGAACATATTTAAACACAAATAAATATCAAACAGCATTTTAAATGCATAAAAAAATTGTGGAGCCTGGGAATCGAACCCAGGACCTCCTGGTGTGAGAACTGGCTGCTGACCAGTCGAGCTAGTAGAGGGAACTTGGTGTGGACCAGGTCAGGTGGAAGATAACCTGTTGGCTCGAGCAGAAATCAAAAAAAATACTAATGGCGCACCAGGGTGAGGTGCGCCATTAGTATGGATGTACTTATGGCGCACCGAGGGGTGGTGCGCCATTAGTATTGTGCCCTCGCCCTCGCCTATCCCCGGCCCAAACCTATCCCCTCTCTCTCCCTCGCCCTCGCCCTCGATCCCCTTCCCCTCTCCTCTCCCGACGCCGCTGCCCCGCCGCCTCGACGCCGCCCCGTCGTCCTCGTCTCCGCCCCGACGCCCCGACGCCGCTGCCCCTTCCCCTCTCCTCTCCCGACGCCGCTGCCCCGACCTCCTCCTCGCCCCTCGACGTCGCCCTCGATCCCCTTCCCCTCTCCTCTCCCGACGCCGCCGCCCCGTCGTCCTCGTCCTCGCCCTCCTCCTCGTCCGCGCCACCGCCGCGCCGCTCCGACCTCCTCCTTGTCCCCTCCGGCCTCCTCCGCCTCCTCAGGTACTGCCCCCACCTCTCCCTCCCCCTCCGGCCTCCTCCTTCCTCTTTGAATGCTTAATGTGGAACACAACTTACAGTAAGCAGGTACATGTTTTACAGATATTCAGTCATACACAGATGTTTCATACAAATCCTGAAATCAAATTGTAATCTAAAGTCAATCCGCACAAATCGAAATTCAGAAGCAATTTCAGTACTTGTATGTTCTCGTCAGAGAGTAATAATTTTGGTTCATTTGATTCTCAAGCCATCCTAAGATGCCGATTGAGCGTGCAGATAGGTGCTTACTACAGTACAGCCTTATCTATTTTGTGGGTTGACTAGACGATCTATGTTTCCCAACTGTCAATACTTCTATCGTCTCTAAGCAATGCTAAATAGATAACATCAAGCTTGATAGAACAGGCACAAGTGCAAGAGATTTTTCTTTCAAACGTGGAACACAGCCGCCAGGTTGAATGCTTAATGTGGAACACAACTTACAGTAAGCAGGTAAACGTACGGTACGTACACTATATGCTATACGAGTAGTGGTATATTGCTATGTCAAATATTATCCAGGAGGAGCAACAAAGACACTAAATAGAATGTAAACATGATATTTCTACTAATTAGGGTGTGTCAAAAGAAAAAACCTTAGTAAAAATGGTTAGGATGCTCATGCTGGACTAAAACCATGGAATAAAAAAGGCAGAGGTAACAGTTTTTTTGGCGGTAACAGAGTTTTTTAGCAATGCATAGAACACCATAACTTTAAATTAAACACCGCCTACTTACATACAAGGGGAATCTTGAGTAATCCTACTCATATTGAACAGATAATAAGTTTCTTTTTTAGAGCACATGTTTCTAACCAACATATTTGAACAGTATATGAGCAGTAAAAGTAAGAGTGAGCAAAATCACCTCATGAGTAGAAGCTGTCTATCTGATTCTGAAGCAATATAGTCATCATTGTCTTGGGAAGAATAGTAGTTAGTTCTGCTTGTACCATTGTCCTGATGTCTTGCCATTGCAGGATTGCTCTTCCCCTTTTCAACAGCCCTTTTTACAGTACCAATCTGGTGGTTGTCCAAAGATATGAATCCAAAATAAATAGACTTCACTTTGCCAATCGTAAAGATAAAAGCACACTAACATAAATGTCATTCCCATCTGTCTCCTCTTTACATGCTAAAGGATGTCATCATATTCAGCTGTAATAGTGCCATCCATGCATGCTCAAGAGTACCCCATTTTTGTTCTAAAAAGGGAGAGAGTACATGTGCCTCATTGGTAATCCTATGATATAGCTAGAAGAAAAACAATGAAGGAAATCTGTAGTATAACTTGTTCAGGAACAATCCTCAAGCCAGTCCAGTTATTAAAATAAAGGCAGAGGAAGTATGTAAATGAATGATGGAACACATAAAGAAATACCTGATTACGAGCAGAGCCAGTCCAGTTCCGTCGTCTGGAGAGTTCAACTTCATCGAGTCCATAATACGCTGGATCCCTTGATGCAACTGAAATTGACAGAAATGATGGAACACACAAAAAGCAACTATGGAACAAAACAACACAGCCAGGGTAGTCAGGTTAGCTTCAAAAATGTTACGGCACTTATTCTGGCAGTCACAGGAGCTGACGGAGTAGTCCAAACAACAGTGGCAAAAAAATTAGGTATAAAAACAGTAGCAAATAAAAAAAGAGTAGCAAATATAGCTAGGGAAATTTTGTTTAGGTATAAAAACAGTAGCAAATAAAAAAAAGCAGTAGCAAATTAAAAAAACAGTAGCAAAAAATTAGGTATAAAAACAGTAGCAAATATAGCTAGGGCAATTTTGTTTAGGTATAAAAAACAGTAGCTACAATTTGTAAAAAGCATGAGCAACTGATCTGATTCATCTCATCCTCTCTCGATCTGCAGGATACAAGTGGAACAAGGCAGGGGCGTAGGTGCTTGCTACTCAGGCACGGCGGCAGAGCCAAGCACACCCTCCTCTCCCAAGGTACCAACCCCTCTTCCTCTCCCCCTGTATATACTGCTGTCCAGTACATTTTTTTGCTCAATTTGCTGCTGTCCAGTACATCTTGTTAAAATTGCTGCTGACCAGTACATCTTTGCAATATATGGTGATGTGTACCATTCTTGATAGGATGTATCAATTGTAGTAGATGGTCAAGAAGATGTATCAATTCTTCACATGCCAATGTATTTTCCATGTTGTGATGGAGGCCTTTTTTGCCTTGTCCACCCGAGAGGCCCTTGAGTTTGCCGGAATGTCGATTAACTTCCGTTCCGGCAAATTCGGGTACTCCATATGTCCTATTTTCAGCAAAGGTCATGCTGAAATTTTCCGTGAATTTTAGCATGACTTTGCTAAAAATAGGACATATGGGGTACTTGTGACTAATGCATGGGCCGGGGTATCTTAGTAGTTAATTAAGTAGGATCAAGTGCCCCGGCGTACTTGTGACTAATGCATGGCTTTTAGGGTGCCTCGGTGTCGATAAAAACCGAAATGATGAAAGCTTAGGCTTTTAGGGTGCCTCGGCGTCGAAAAACCCTCAATGATAAAAGCTTAGCTTTTAGGATGCCTCGGTGTCGACAAACCCTAAATGATGAGACCATGATCTTGTTCCTTGACAATAACCAACTTTTTGACCAAACTTTGTTCCTATTTAGAGAGAAACATGGCCAACAACGATGAGGCCGGGGGTTCGGGCGTCGACAAGCCATTCTGGAAGCTGTCCCAGGAGATGGAGGAACAACCTCACTTGTATGAGGACGCCGCCTTCCCCACCGATCCTGAGACCACTGATGGTACCGCCGAGGATGACCCCACTGATGCCACCACTGATGGTGCCGCCGAGGATGCCACCACTGATGATGGCGGCGCACGCACAGATGGCAGCCAACCGAAGAGGCAACGGAAGGACCGGCGCCCGACCGTGCTCCGCACCCTCAAGGAGGAAGTTACTGAAGTGGACTCCGACGGGAATCCAACGGCGCCCGAACGAATAGTCAAGGGGTACTCGCTTCAGCTCGGGTGCATTCTCCGGAGCACCGTCTCGATCAACACCGAGAACCTGAGGCATCCTGACCGAGGGAATTTGCGCAACCTCCTCTTCACGAAGCTGCACGAACGATACAAGTTCCCCGCTGAATTTGAAAACACAAGCCTCAAAGGGAATAAAGTGAACAATGCTGCCCTCACGAAGATGAGCAAGGCCCTGTCTACTTGGAAAAGCAATGTGAAGAGAATGATCGAGAAAGGTGAGAGTTATGAGAAGATCAAGGAGAAAAATCCTTCGATCACCGAAGATGACTACAACGACTTCAAGATCAATTGCTCGAGCACCGCAAACTCCGAATCAAGTAAGTGGGGGAAAGAAATGCGGGAGCTGAACTTAGGGGAACACACACTCGGTCCCGGCGGTTACAGAGTGGCGGAGCCTATATGGGACAAGGAGGAGGCGGACCGTGCCGAGCAAGGCCTACCGCCCCTCTTCGATAAATACGGTGACAAGCAGACCAGGAACTTTGTCAGGGCCCGGTACAAGAAGGACCCGAAAACAAAGGAGCTTACCACGGATCCGAAGACCAGGGCGCTTGAGCTTGTTCTGGTAAGGAATACACCCCCGCGTAATTAGCTCCATATGGTTGCATTCTAATTAATGAAGCCAAATTTCTAAATGGTTCACATTCCTTCCGCAGGCGACTGAAAGCAGTAGCGCGGGGTCGACTAAGAGCAACCCTTGGGACACCACTCTAAATAGGGCGTTGAATGTAATGAAGAACAAGGATAAGCTCAGTAAGCCGACGTCAGCTGGTCGTGTGGCCGGCAAAGGCTTGTCGACAAAATGGTCGTCATACTATAACACTGCTGGGCGAAAGGAGAAAAAGACCAGCTCGGAAAGCCAGGCGCGCGAGGTTCAAGAACTCAGGGCACAGGTGGCGCGGATTCCGGAGATTGTCCAAGAGCAAGTGCAACAACAACTCGGAGCGACGATCACCGCCATTGTGCCTACCTTGATCCAGGGGATTAGTGCGTGGATTGCGGGCGGCCAACAGGGGCCGCCCCCGATTCCTAGCTTCACGGCCAGCAACTCGCAGAACGCGATGGCGGGGCCATTGGTGTCTCCGGCGGAGCCGGCATTGGTGTCTCCGACGCCGGCACGGGAGCTTAATGCACCCGGGTGTACGCCGGCCGGCACCTCTGCAGCAAGCGGCCCCTCCGTCAACTGCACGCCCGCCGTTGGCGGTGCCTCGACATTAGCCGAGCTCGACGCCATCATCACGGTAACTAATTAAGCCTCTCTCGGCCGAGGACTTCATCTCCTTGCCTTTGACTGGGCATCCCTAACGCCCTACATGTTTTCGCAGGGCGCCGCCGACGTTCCGTGCACTCTCCTGCACTTCGTGAACAACGAGTTGGTCGATGTCGCCAAGGGCAAAATCGTTCAACCGGGCAACCCCTTGTTCCACGGTACCCAGATGCCACCCAACTTGTTTAGGGTTCAACTGGTTCGGGTGCTGCCAGGCTGCGACGAGGTGTTACCTCCGATTCGACCCATCGGGGCCGACGATGATGACGTGATGAACCTCAGCGCCTGCCTGAGCTGGCCCCTGCTTTGGCCGAAGAGCCAGATTCGTTTGGGGGCGGGGGACACCACCCCAAAGACAACACCGCCAGTCGTGCCGGCGCCAAGTCGGCCCCATGGCAAGACCGCCGCAACGGTGCCGGACATCCCTATGCCACTGGATCCAAACATGCATATGGCACAGGATCAGAACGACGACGACGACGATACATTTGCCAACGTCGATCAGTACTTTGCCGATCATGGGGACGGTGGCGACTTCATGGGGCCTCCTTCTCAAGAACCCAACCCAACAAAAGACGTGTGCGATCTAGCTGGTACCGCGGAGAAGCCAAGTTGCAACAGGCGTCGTCTGCAGTTCAGCTCTCAGGAGACGCCTCCAGCTGCCGACTTCACCGAGCCTCAGATAGGCGAGGTGCGAAATATGATCAGCCCCAACACACTCAAGAAGGCGGTCTGTGAGCAGAACTCGGTCCCATTACAGGAGATCAAGAAGAAGGCACGCAAAAGAAAGACTAACAAGGGTGCGGGCCAGCCGGCACCGAGTACGATCCGTGCTCAGGACGGGCCACCTTCAACTGCGGATATCTCGAGGAGGGTGCATGTGGCGGGTAGGCCGATGCTACCGAGAAATATGCTCGATGCTGCAACCGGTGCTATGCGGAGTCTGCATGACAGTGTTCTTTCTTTGGAGAAGCGGCGTCTCCGAGAGAAGGATGTGGCATACCCGGTTTTCGCGGCCAAGGTGCCAGAGGGCAAGGGCTTTGTGGATAACTCCATCGGGGGTACGATCGTCCTGCGGTTTGATGACATCCACGCTATGTTGAACCTTCATCCGCTGCACTACACCTTCGTTCGGCTATTTTCGCTGAGTATGGAGATGCGGATCATTCGCGACAAGACCCCGGACATCGTGATAGTCGACCCCTTCTACATGCGTGCCAAGATCTTGGGCAGCGCTGGGGACCGGCAAGTCGCGAGTTCTTACCTCGAAGGCGTCATTCTGGCAAACCAAGATAAGGACAACTTCCTCGTGCCTTACTTTCCCGAGTAAGTCCTCCCCTCAACCGCCCCGTAACATATGAATTCTTAGATTTCGATCGTTTTTCTTTTAACATTCCGTGTTTTCTGCAGTGACACACATTGCACGCTCATCCTCCTAAGCCCCAAATATTCCATGGCCACGTATTTCGACCCGGACCGTCAGTCGAACGTAGACTACACAAATGTCAAGAAGGTTCTTGATGATGTTCTCCCCGGCTACGTCAAATCTGGAGGCACCTTCACCAGGCCTATTCGTAAGTACGGCAAGCACGTGTTCTCCCACAATACGACGTTCTGCTGCGTCAAGCAGCCGCCTGGCGGTCAGAAGGGTGCCTACTACGCCATCCATCACATGCGGGCGATCGTACGGGACCATCATCAACTACTGCTACCGAGTAGACTCAAAGATTGGGCCGCGAGCGTGTCGGCAATCCAGGACGCGGACATCAGACAAGAATTCTTTCGCATCCAGTCGGAGTTTGCGGAAATCATCCATCAAGATGTCCTTCGTACCTCGGGGCAGTTCTACCTCAGAAATCAACCGTCCAACAGTGACATCGACACAATCCTACAAATGCAGGCTGACAACGCCCGTTGTTTCATGACTCCCACGATAGACGGCGGCTTCATCCACGCTCCGGTCCCTTGAGTCGAGTCGAAAGCAGTGATGCTGTGTCTAGTTCTGAAACATCGATTGGCTCATGTTGTAATTAAACTTTAATGAACTTGTAGTATGTCTCTTTGGTTTCGAGAGTCCTTCAACTTAGATGTAATCGATGCTATTAATGTCTTGCTTTTCTCTTCCGATCGTTCTGTTGCATACTTATATATTGCTTATGTATTGTCTGTGAATTGGTACTAACGTTTCGTTTGGCTACTGCATAGCGATGCCGTGGTATGTCGTGTACAAGGGTAAGGTTCCCGGAGTCTACGACGACTGGGAGGAGTGTCGGAGACAGGTTCACCGATTCAGCGGTAACAGTTACAAAGGGTACGCCACTAGGGCCGAGGCCGAATCTAGATACGCCCGCTATCTAGCGGGAGAGGGGAGGGAGCGTTGGAGGAACCGGATGAAGACGAGTTTCATCGTGATGATGCTCATCGTGATGACCGCAGCTCTCTTCTATGTGATGGTAGTTTAGATGATCGATATCGACTTGTAATGTGAAGACAAACTCGCGGTCTCGAGACTTGTAATATAATGTTCTATCTTTGTTCGGTCTTTTCAATTCGGAGACTAATATGATGAATTGTATTCGGAGACTAAAATGATGAATTGTATTCAGAGACTAATCTTCTATTGTATTCGATGAATCTGTTGTTGATGTGTGCTGTCTATATTTTGTCCAATTATACATTTTGTAACCTGTGCAAAAAACAGAAAATAAAAAAAAAAAACCTAATATTCATACTAATGGCGCATCACATCATAGTGCGCCATTAGTATGCCAGAGGATACTAATGGCGCATCACTAAACAGTGCGCCATTAGTATGCCGAAGTTACTAATGGCGCATCCAGTTGTTGTGCGCCATTAGTATGCCAAAGCACCTGGGTATAGATGGCCCCCTGGGAGGCATACTAATGGCGCACTGTTGTATATACTAATGGCGCATCTGGGGTGCGCCATTAGTATACCAGATACTAATGGCGCACCAGTGGTGCGCCATTAGTAAAATATACTAATGGCGTGCTACTAATGGCGCACCACTAATGCGCCATTAATAGACAAATTAGGTGCGCCATTAGTAGGCCTTTTCCTAGTAGTGTCACCACAGCTAGTTCGAGAGCTCAAGAACTCTCTGAAATACACCCACCAAAGCAGGACTAGGGTTTTACGCATCCTCGAGGCCCGAACCTAGGTAAAGGATTCTTGTGCTGGCTACTGATCCTGCTCTTCTTGCAACCCTGCGCCTCGGCAACCGTAGTAGCGATTCTTGTGATCCCATAGGTGTCGTTCCACACCGACATCTTTGGCGCGCCAGGTAGGGGGCGCAATTGTGAGAATCTGGTCTAGTAGTTAGCCTAGCTGTTCTTCGTCGCCATGGCTCCTAAGAAGAAGACAGCCACGGCGATCGGCTCGTTGGGAGAAAACACCGACAACACTAAATCTTTGAATGATGAGCATGATTGCAATGTTGTTAGCATGAACTCTTTGAAGATCCATAGTACTAATGATGATTGCACTAGTCATGATGAAAATGTCTCTTATAAGCATGTCAATTTTTGTGGAGTGCATAGAGTTTGCAAGTATACACCAAATAGGGAAGATAGATTTTGCAAGAGGCATAAGTATTTAGAAACTAAATGGTTGCAAGAAAGGCAAGATGTTTGTGCTGAAAATTTAAAATTTCTTTGCCATCCTTGTGAACTTTGCAATGAACGTGATCATTTAAATCCCCAATGCAAATTGTTTCATGATCGTATCGTGTCCAAAAATTGTGATGACTTGATTTCCCTTGCACATCATAACGAACTTAGTTTGCTTTTGGGTTACGAAGAAATGAAACGTATAACTAAGGATATGCCAGAATTTGTCCTTGATAAAGTTCTTGATTTTGATCTAGAAGAAATTTTTATGTATTGTGCGGTGAATTGCATTGAAAATCCTTATATTGCCAATTACATAAAGACAAGAAAACAAATAGAAGATGAAGAGAATACTAATGAAAGGGAAGAGATTTCCCAATATTCTCCTATTATTTCTTATGATGAATCAGGTAGCGAGGAGGAGCCTTCTATTAACCAATCTCATTAATAAGGAGCTCCAAAAAGAGGGTTAAACCCACACATGATGTGAAGAAGAAAAAGAAAAGACGGAGAAGCAAAGGTAGAAAGGTATCCCTCCCAAATGATGTTGCTCCTATTACTAATTGTGATGATGATAATTGCTATACTATTGGTGCTATCCATACTATTAATGATGAGAGTGATTATGCTTATGATATGAAAAGGCCCAAGCTTGGGGATGTTATGTTTGATGAGAATGACATGTTTGAGAATATATTTTCTGCAATTAATGTTTATCCCAAGCTTGGGGATGCTATGTTTAATGAAGAGGGTATTTTTAGTCCCCCAAGTTTTGATACGCAAATTTATTATGATAGCATGCTTCCTACTAATGATGATTATATTGATGAAAGTGGGTCTGGAAGAGTGTCAACTTTAGAAATTAATGATCCCGCTATTTTGGAGGATGTTGAATCTTATTGTGATAAATACGAAAGTGGATTTGGAGAGGTCATGACTTTATTTAGTGATGATTCCACTATCTTGGAAGAGGTTTCAATCGATTATGATGAGAACAAAGTTGCTACTTATGATAATTATTGTGATGATACATATGATATAAAAAGTAGTGATGATTATATTTATAAAACTTGTCATGATTATTATTACCCTCTTTCTAAACATTACTCTTTTAATATGGAAACAATTTATAGTATTCGAGTTTCTTATGATACTCCCACTATTCCGAATGAGAAGAATTTTGCTTATGTGGAGAGTAGTAAATTTTCTATGCCTGTAGATCATGAAAAGAATGCTTTATGTGATGGTTATATTGCTGAATTCATTCATGATGCTACTGAAAATTATTATGAGGGAGGAACATATGCTTGTAGGAATTGCAATAATATCAAGTTTCCTCTCAATGTGCTTAAAGTTTTGAAGTTATGCTTGTTTTGCCTTCCTATGCTAGTTGATTATTGTTCCCATAAGTTGTTTGCTCACAAAATCCGTATGCATAGGAAGTGGGTTAGACTTAAATGTGTTAGTCATATTCCTCAGGATGCTCTCTTTATGTTTCAATTCTTATCTTTTATGTGAGCATCATTGAAATCATCATGCCTAGCTAGGGGCATTAAATGATAGCGCTTGTTGGGAGGCAACCCAATTTTATTTTAGTTTCTTGCTTTTTGGTTCTGTTTAGTAATAAATAATCCATATAGCTTCTGTTTAGATGTGGTTTTATGTTTTAATTAGTGTTTGTGCCAAGTAGGACCTTTGGGAAGACTTGGGTGAAGTCTTTATGATCTTGCTGTAAAAAACAGAAACTTTATCGCTCACGAGATTAGCTACAACTTTTTACTGGAGAGTGATATTTAGTTGATTCTTTTCGAAGATGATTACTAGACAAATTCCTCAGGTCGACCAATTTATTTAAGAATTTTTGGAGTTACAGAAGTATTCGAATGATACAGATTACTACAGACTGTTCTGTTTTTGACAGATTCTGTTTTCAATGTGTTGTTTACTTATTTTGATGAATCTATGAGTAGTATCGGAGGGTATGAACAATAGAGAAGTTGGAATACAGTAGATATTGCACCAATATAAATAAAGAATGAGTTCACAACAGTACCAAAAGTGATGATTTTATTTTCTTATACTAACAGAGCTTACGAGTTTTCTGTTGCGTTTTGTGTTGTGAAGTTTTCAAGTTTTGGGTAAAGATTCGATTGACTATGGAATAAGGAGTGGCAAGAGCCTAAGCTTGGGGATGCCCAAGGCACCCCAAGGTAATATTCAAGGACAACCAAGAGCCTAAGCTTGGGGATGCCCCGGAAGGCATCCCCTCTTTCATCTTCGTTCATCGGTAACTTTACTTGGAGCTATATTTTTATTCACCACATTGTGACGCCCCCGATTCGACCGTACACTAATCATACACACAAATGTGTACGATCAAGATCAGGGACTCACGGGAAGATATCACAACACAACTCTAGACACAAATTCAAATAATACAAGCTTTATATTACAAGCCAGGGGCCTCGAGGGCTCGAATACAAGCTCGATACACAAGAGTCAGCGGAAGCATCAATACCTGAGTACATATATAATTTAAACAAGGATGCCTTAAGAAGGCTAGCACGAAAATCAACGATCGAAGAGGCAAGGCCTCCTGCCTGGGACCTCCTAACTACTCCTGGTCGTCGGCGGGCTCCACGTAGTAGTATCCGTCGGCGGTGACATCTGGCTCCTGGGATCCACCATCTGGTTGCATCAACCAGAAAGAAGAATGAAGGGGAAAAATGGGGGGAGCAAAGCAACCGTGAGTACTCATCCAAAGTACTCGCAAGCATCAAATCTATACTAAGTATGCATTGGTATCAAATGGAAGGGTTGTATCTGTGGACTGAACTGCAGAATGCCAGAATAGAGGGGAAGGCCTAGCCTATCGAAGACTAGCATCTTCAAGCAGCTCCAAGCATCTTGTAGCATGTAGAAGAGTAAAGGATAGCAGTTTATATTAACAGGCATGTTGTAGCAGCAATGCCCAGAGATCCTGCCTCGACTCCCTGCGAGAAAGCAATCCCGGAGCCACATAACTTATGTATCCATTTCTAGTTGTATTAGATCAAGATATAAGTCTGAACGTCCATTACCGTGGACACGGTATTCGAATAAAGATCTTCCCTGCAGGGGTGCACCACGTTTTCCAACATGCTCGATCACTCTGGCCGGACACACTTTTCTGGGTCAATGCCCGGCCTCGGAAGATCAACACGTCGCAGCCCTACCTAGGCTCAGCAGAGTGGTCCCCGCCGGTCTACCTCCTAAGCACTCCGGGGTCTGGGCCCATCGCCCGTTGCACTCCGGGTCGTTACGTGCAGGGCGGGTCCAGGCTCCACCACTACAGGATGGTGCCGGCCCAGCCGTGCCGCAATGCTGAACTGGACGTCTGACAAAGCTTCGGCTGATACTGCGACGTCGAGGCCCATTACTATTCTCGCGTGGTGGTTGGTGCGTAAAGGCCAAAGGCCAATTCAGAACAAATACCCAAACCATAGTGTATTATTATCTTGCGGAGATGAGCAGAGACACACGATAATGTGACCTCGTCGCCCCGTCTCGAGGAAATACGGCAAGTGCAAGCCCATCCCACTCGAGGGCTGCCTGACTTCCCGGTCGTGTCTCGTAACCATCTTGCGGGTGCTCTCCGGGCCCGCCTGAATTTCCAAAGGTCTCAAGTAATGTCAAGGTAACCGTGTGTCCAGACATCAAGGGGAAAACCCGAGGAATCACCCCCGGAGGATTCCACTCAATGTAATCATCAAGGTGAACGTAAGAGGGACCACCCTCGAGGTTCACACTTGAGGTGTTGAACGACAGAGCCGTATCGGGAATGGTGAAAGAGGAAATCACCCTCGATGACCATGACCGAATAGCTACACTACAGAATTATCATCAGGAGTGCGTTATGAGGGATCACCCTCGGCAGTCGATAGTAGCTCTGCAGAGTCGAGCAACAAAAGGGGCGTGATGTGATGTGAGCTGTCGGGCTCTGGTCGTTGATGACGTAGATCGAGTCGTCGATGATGAAGCAGGGGCAACAAGGACAAGTGGGGGTCACCGATGGATCACTAACCAATCTATACTAAGCAGTTTAGGGGAAGTAGGTAGGTAACAATAGTAGGTACAAAAGCAGGCTATGCATCAGAATAGGAGCAATTAAATACAGTAGCAAAATCTAATGCAAGCACGAGAGAATGGAATGGGCGATATCGGGATGATCAAAGGGGGGCTTGCCTGGTTGCTCAGACAAGCAGAAGGGGTCGTCGTCGACGTTGTCGATCACAGCAGCATCAGCGGCAGTCTCGGGGTCTACCGGAGAGAAGAGGGGGAAGAAACAGTAAATACATAGCAAACAGATGCATGACAAGACAATAAGCGGCGTTAGAGGTGTTCTAACGCGGCGTTACACGATACCGTGGAAGGGGGGAAACATCCGGGAAAGTTTTCCCGAAGTTTGCATTTTTCGGACAGATGAAACGGAGGGGGAAAGTTGCATGTTCACGTAGTTAGGGGCATGTGGCAGGCGAACGGATCGCGTATTCGGATTCCTCTCGTCGTTCTGAGCAACTTTCATGTACAAAACATTTTCATCCGAGTTACGGTTATTTTTCTATGAATTATTAAAGTTTTAGCAATATTCTGAAATTTAAAATTAATCCTAAATAAACCAGAATATACCTATTGTAGCCACTAGGATCTAGCCCTAGTGGATGACAAGTGGGGTCCATGGGTCTAGTCAGCATGCACAGTGAGCAATGAATTAGGTTAAGTAGAAGGTTAATTAAGTTAATTATCTAATTAATTAACTAATTATTATTTATTTATTTAACTTTTTTTAAAATGTTTTGGGGGTGGGCCCCCTTTGTCATAGGCCCAAGAGGCCATATCGGTTTAACAGGCGCGTGGTGTGGGCGCCCCTGCCCGAGGAGGGGCGAACCCAAGCGCCGGCCGGGGTGAGGTCGCCGGCGACGGGGGAGGAGAAGCGCCGGGCGCAGCAATGCGCGGGGAGTGGCGGAGCGCAGCAGGCGAGGCGGGCGCGACCGGGGCCTCTGGTGGGCGGCGCGAGCAGGCGCGGCGGAGGAGAGGGAGGGAGAAGGCGGCAGCGGCCGTCGGGCGGAGGCCGGTGCGGGGCGGCGGTGGCAGGTGGTGAGTAGCGCAGGTCGACGTGGTGCGGGCGAGCGCGTGCGTGGATGGCCAGGGCATGCAGTGGGCGGCGCCTTCGGAGGGCGGAGCGGCGGTGCACGCGTGGCAGGCGAGCGGGGCGAGGGGCGGCGCGAGGGTGGTGGCCGCAGGTGGAGAAGGTGAGGCAAGCGCGCGGATGCGGGAGGGACGGCCGGAGTGCGGCCATGGTGGCCAACGGCGCGCACGGCCACCTACGACGACAGAGACATGGGGGAGGAGGGGGAATCGACGAGGGGCTCACAATGGAGCGTAGGGAGGGGGCAGTGGGCTCGAGGCGGCTTGGGGTGGTCCGGCGACGGCGGGGCGAGGACGAGGCGACGGACGACGATGGAGAGGCGGGGCAGGGCAGTCCGGCGACGGAATCGGGGAGGCGACGGCGTCAGGGGCGGGCGCAGGGTCGGGGCGCGCCGTGCGGGAGGAGACGGAGAGGCGGGCGCCTGTGAGGTGGCGAGGGGCGACGGCGAGGTGGTCGGGGCTCGCTGCCCCGATCTCGATCCAGACGAAAGGAGAGGAGATCGTGGGGGGGGGGGGAGTGGGGCGATCTGCATATATTTTGGGGGCGTGGGGGATAAGGGAGGATGGGGTGGGCCGGCTGGGCCGCGTGGGTGGCCAGCTGGGCCTCGAGGCCCATGAGGGAAGAGGAGGGGGTTTCCGTTTTCTGTTTTTGCATTAACTTTAACCTTTTCTGTTTTCTTTATTTTCTGTTTATTGTCTTCATATCTTATTATCTATTTATTTTAGCTTTAGCAATTATCTAATCATCACCTAAATTAGTGTTTATATTTAGGCTACTGACCTAAACTATTTGGCACATTACTCAAATAGTTTTATATTTGTTTAGTATAAAAAACATTTAATAATTGTTTTAAGCCCTTGTTTTAATTATTATAGGGCATGCAAACACTTTACAAAAATGTTGGGTCAGCACCATGGTTGGTTATGGAAACTTCGCCGCACTTTGAACATATTAGTTTGCATGTTTGAGAAATTGAATTTCTGGACTTCAGTTTGAACTTGAATTTGAATTAAGATTTGAATCAAGCGAGGATTAGCAACAGTAATGTGATGACGTGGCATCATTAGCAGAGGATTACTGTAGCTTAATTTTCCGGGCATCACAATTCTCCTCCACTACAAGAAATTTCGTCCCGAGATTTAAGGGGTGTAGTAGGGGGAAAGACTCGGAAAGGACGTACCTCAACACAAGATAGGTAATTGGGGGCTATCTCTCGAGTTGAAACTTAAGTAAGACATCGAGAGCAAAGCAAGAAGGTGCAATAAGAAGTTTCAAGCGGGTAGGCAATCGTTCGTTGCCTGAAACAGAGAGTGAAAGGGGTTCAAGAGCAATGGGAATAAGTATTGCGTCTGATACCAGAACAGATCACAAGGATGGTGGCTCGTGAATTACATACGAAGCCAAGCGCGAGGGACAACTTTGAAAACAAGGAGAGTCATGTTTCGATCCTGTGGAACTGTGGGTTATGGGCCCACCATGTGGGTTAGAAGTAGAAAGGGCACTGATAGGCATGCATGTCAGAGCATAGACTGTCAGTTATGTTGGCAACAACGTTGGTACCAAGGGCGAGGGACGAAGAGGACCATTATCTTGCTCGCAAGGCGAGGCGGACCAGTAGGCAAAGTTCTCATCCATCGGCAGCTACCGGGATGTCATCAACAATGGTAACAAGGTCTTACTGACAGAGCTGTATATCGAGGCATTTACATAAGCAGCGAATTATCACTGCTCAAATATGTTACGTTACAAGAAAGGTTAACATAACAATGGAAAGGAAAGTGTAGACTCGAATCAGTTATTGGTGTCCTCAAGTGTCTACCAACTCAGAACCCGTGGAAAATTTGAATCGGCGAGAAATAACAGTTGATGAAGAATTCATAAGAAGTTATGTAGTTCCGTGATATTCTTGAGATACCAGAGAGTAATACTCGAATGTAGATCAAAGTAGAGGTTGGACAGGTGAAATGATATGAAGAAGACAAGTACTCACTTGTCCGAGAAATGGGATCAAAGGAGAACAATATGGTCGGAACCACGGTTGCAAAGGACCAAATATAGATACAAGATGAACTTGTCACTAGGGGATTATTATTATCATAACAAGAAGCTTCCATGATAAGTTCCACATCGGGTCCATGGGCATGAACACAAAGGTTCAAGGTCGACTCCCACTTCTTTAATGCACAACTTTCCATTCACTTCTCGCCTTCGTCGAAGTTGTAGAGTCAAAATTCATGAGTAAATAACTCAAGCTCGGTGTAGAGCATGATTGAGGAAGCATAAGATACAATTTACCAAAGGCATTATATATCCGAGGAAAAGCACACAAGGTCACTGAATATGAAGAAAGTTGTCAGAAAAAACCCAACAAAGGATCTGGTGGTCCACAAGGGATCTGATGTGAGCATCGATACTCACCCAGAAGAAGAAAGAATGCAAGGATATCAGATTATAGAAACAACTAACTAACTCAAAGCTCGAAGGCAAAGGGAATTATGAGTTCCAAAACGAGGGATCAGAAGAAGAGGCTCCTATCGAAGACAAGTAAGTTGAATAGACATAGATCGACAATCGGTCAAGGTTTGATTTGTCGAACACCAGCTCATGTCCGGGGTGACATCTGAGCCGAAGGGAAGAATTCAAACTGTGATAGATGATTGCAAGCATACATAAACATATCGAATCAAATGCGCAAAATTAGGATTACAAAGGATGCTAATGAACATTGCTAGACATATGGAAAGCATCCACAATGCAAGTAGACAAGGAGGAGCAAGAGTAATAGGTTTCTAAGGATTTTCGTAAGATCTGAGTACATATATAATTTAAACAAGGATGCCTTAAGAAGGCTAGCACAAAAATCAACGATCGAAGAGGCAAGGCCTCCTGCCTGGGACCTCCTAACTACTGTTGGTCGTCGGCGGGCTCCATGTAGTAGTATCCGTTGGCGGTGACATCTAGCTCCTGGGATCCACCATCTGGTTGCATCAACCAGAAAGAAGAAGGAAGGGGAAAAAGGGGGGAGCAAAGCAACCGTGAGTACTCATCCAAAGTACTTGCAAGCATGAGATCTATACTAAGTATGCATTGGTATCAAATGGAAGGGCTGTATCTGTGGACTGAACTGCAGAATGCCAGAATAGAGGGGAAGGCCTAGCCTATCGAAGACTAGCATCTTCAAGCAACTCCAAGCATCTTGCAGCATGTAGAAGAGTAAAGGATAGCAGTTTATATTAACAAGCATGTTGTAGAAGCAATGCCCAGAGATCCTTCCTCGACTCCCTGCGAGAAAGCAATCCCGGAGCCACATAACTTAAGTATCAATTTCAAGTTGTGTTAGATCAAGATATAAGGCTGAACGTCCATTACCATGGACACGATATTCGAATAAAGATCTTCCCTGCAGGGGTGCACCACGTTTTCCAACACGCTCGATCACTCTGGCCGGACACACCTTTCTGGGTCAATGCCCGGCCTCGGAAGATCAACACGTCGCAGCCCTACCTAGGCTCAGCGGAGAGGTCCCCGCCGGTCTACCTCCTAAGCACTCCGGGGTCTGGGCCCATCGCCCGTTGCACTCCGGGTCGTTACGTGCAGGGCGGGTCCAGGCTCCACCACTATAGGATGGTGCCGGCCCAGCCGTGCCGCAATGCTGAACTGGACGTCTGACAAAGCTTCGGCTGATACTGCGACGTCGAGGCCCATTACTATTCTCGCGTGGTGGTTGGTGTGTAAAGGCCAAAGGCCAATTCAGAACAAATACCCAAACCATAGTGTATTATTATCTTGCGGAGACGAGCAGAGACACACGATAACGTGACCCCGTCGCCCCGTCTCGAGGGAATACGGCAAGGGCAAGCCCAGCCCACTCGAGGGCTGCCTGACTTCCCGGCCATGCCTCGTAACCATCTTGCGGGTGCTCTCCGGGCCCGCCCGACTTTCCCAAATGTCTCAAGTAATGTCAAGGTAACCGTGTGTCCAAACATCAAGGGGAAAACCCGAGGAATCACCCCTGGAGGATTCCACTCAATGTAATCATCAAGGTGAACATAGGAGGGACCACCCTCGAGGTTCACACTTGAGGTGTTGAACGACAGAGCCGTATCGGGAATGGTGAAAGAGGAAATCACCCTCGATGACCACGACCGAATAGCTACACTACAGAATTATCATCAGGAGTGCGTTATGAGGGATCACCCTCGACACTCGATAGTAGCTCTGCAGAGTCGAGAAACAAAAGGGGCGTGATGTGATGTGAGCTGTCGGGCTCTGGTCGTCGATCACGTAGATCGAGTCGTCGATGATGAAGCAGGGGCAACAAGGACAAGTGGGGGTCACTGATGGATCACTAACCAATCTATACTAAGCAGTTTAGGAGAAGCAGGTAGATAACAATAGCAGGTACAAAAGCAGGCTATGCATCAGAATAGGAGCAATCAAATACAGTAGCAAAATCTAATGCAAGCATGAGAGAATGGAATGGGCAATACCGGGATGATCAAAGGGGGGGCTTGCCTGGTTGCTCAGACAAGCAGAAGGGGTCGTCGTCGACGTAGTCGATCACAACAGCATCAGCGGCAGTCTCGGGGTCTACCGGAGAGAAGAGGGGGAAGAAACAGTAAATACATAGCAAACAGATGCATGACAATCAATAAGCGGTGTTAGAGGTGTTCTAACGCGGCGTTACACGATACCGTGGAAGGGGGAAACATCCGGGAAAGTTTTCCCGAAGTTTGCATTTTTCGGACAGATGAAACGGAGGGGGAAAGTTGCATGTTCAGGTAGTTAGGGGCATGTGGCACACGAACAGATCGCATATTCGGATTTGTCTCGTCGTTCTGAGCAACTTTCATGTACAAAAGATTTTCATCCGAGTTAGGGTTATTTTTCTATGAATTATTAAAGTTTTAGCAATATTCTGAAATTTAAAATTAATCCTAAATAAACCAGAATATACCTATTGTAGCCACTAGGATCTCGCCCTCGTGGATGACAAGTGGGGTCCATGGGTCTAGTCAGCATGCACAATCAGCAGTTGACCTGTCAACATTGACTGGTCAACAGGGTCAGCGGGCCCCACATGTCATAGGTTGTTCGGTTAGTTAAACTAGTCAATTCGGTTAAGTAGCAGGTTAATTAAGTTAATTATCTAATTAATTAACTAATTATTATTTATTTATTTATTTAACTTTTTAAAACGTTTTGGGGGTGGGCCCCTTTTGTCATAGGCCCAAGGGACCATATCGGGTTAACGGGCGCGCGGTGTGGGCGTGGGCGCCCCTGCCCGAGGAGGGGCGAACCCGAGCGCCGGGCGGGGTGAGGTCGCCGGCGACAGGGGAGGAGAAGCGCCGGGCGCAGCAGTGCGCGGGGAGTGGCGGGGTGCAGCAGGCGAGGCAGGCGCGACCGGGGCCTCCGGCGGGCGGTGCGAGCATGCGCGGCGGAGGAGAGGGAGGGAGAAGGCGGCAACGGCCGTCGGGCGGAGGCCTGTGCGGGGCGGCGGTGGTAGGCGGTGAGCAGCGCAGGTCGACGTGGTGCGGGCGAGCGCGCGCGTCGACGGCCAGGGGATGCAGCGGGCGGCGCCTTCGGAGGGCGGCGCCTTCGGAGGGCGGCGAGGCGGTGCACACGTGGTAGGCGAGCGGGGCGGAGAGCGGCGCGAGGGTGGTGGCCGCAGGTGGAGAAGGCGAGGCAAGCGCGCGGATGGGGGGAGCGGCCGGAGCGCGGCCATGGTGGCCAACGGCGCGCGCGGCCACCTATGACGACAGAGACGAGGGAGATGAGGGGGAATCGACGAGGGGCTCACAACGGAGCATAGGGAGGGGGCAGTGGGCTCGTGGCGGCTTGGGGTGGTCCGGCGACGGCGGGGCGAGGACGAGGCGACGACCGACGATGGAGAGGCGGGGTAGGGCAGTCCGGCGACGGAATCGGGGAGGTGACGGCGTCAGGGGCGGGCGCAGGGTCGGGGGGCGCCGTGCGGGAGGAGACGGAGAGGCGGGCGCCTGTGAGGTGGCGAGGGGCGACGACGAGGTGGTCGGGGCTCGCTGCCCCGATCTCGATCTAGACGGGAGGAGAGGAGATCGTGGGGGGGGGGGAGTGGGGCGATCTGCAGATATTTTGGGGCGTGGGGGATAAGGGAGGATGGGTTGGGCCGGCTGGGCCACGTGGGTGGCCAGCTGGGCCTCGAGGCCCACGAGGGAAGAGGGGGGGTTATGTTTTCTGTTTTTATGTTAACTTTAACCTTTTTTGTTTTCTTTATTTTCTGTTTATTGTCTTCATATCTTATTATCTATTTATTTAAGCTTTAGCAATTATCTAAACATCACCTAAATTAGTGTTTATATTTAGGCTACTGACCTAAACTATCTGGCACATTACTCAAATAGTTTATATTTGTTTAGTATAAAAAAACATTTAACAATTGTTTTAAGCCCCTGTTTTAATTATTATAGGGCATGAAAACACTTTACAAAAATGTTGGGTCAGCACCATGGTTGGTTATGGAAACTTCGCCGCACTTTGAACATATTAGTTTGCATGTTTGAGAAATTGAATTTTTGGACTTCACATTGAACTTGAATTTGAATCAAGATTTGAATCAAGCGAGGATTAGCAACAGTAATGTGATGACGTGGCATCACTAGCAGAGGATTACTGTAGCTTAATTATCCGGGCGTCACACACATGATATGTGTTTTGCTTGGAGCATCATTTTATTTTCTTTTGTTTTGCCTTCTGTTTGAATAAAATACCAAGATCTGAAATTATTAAATGTTAGAGAGTCTTCACATAGTTGCATAATTATTCAACTCCTCATTGATCTTCACTTATATCTTTCGCCGTAGTTTGTCGTTTGCTCTAGTGCTTCACTTATATCCTCTTAGAGCACAACGGTGGTTTTATTTTGAAGAAATAGATGAACTCTCATGCTTCACTTATATCATTTTGAGAGTCTCTAAACAGCATGGTAATTTTCTTTGGTTATAAAATTAGTCCTCATATGATAGGCATCCAAGATAAAAACTTTAAAGTGCATTGAATACTAAGAGAAGTTTGATACTTGATAGTTGTTTTGAGATATAAAGGTGGTGATATTAGAGTCGTGCTAGTTGGGTAATTATGAAATTGAGAAATACTTGTGTTGAGTTTGGCAAGTCCCGTAGCATGCACTTATGGTAAACGTTGTGTGACAAATTTGAAGCATGGATTGTTCTTTCATTGCTTTCCTTATGAGTGGCGGTCGGGGACGAGCGATGGTCTTTTCCTACCAATCTATCCCCCTAGGGGCATGCGTAGTAGTACTTTGCTTCGAGGGCTAATAAACTTTTGCAATAAGTATATGTGTTCTTTATGACTAATGTGAGTCCATGGATATTACACACTCTCACCCTTCCATCATTGCTAGCCTCTCCGGTACAGTGCATTGCCCTTTCTCACCTTGAGAGTTGGTGCAAATTTCGCCGGTATCATACACCCACCATATACCTTCCTCAAAACAGCCACCATACCTACCTATTATGGCATTTCCATAGCCATTCCGAGATATATTGCCATGCAACTTACCACCGTTCCGTTTGTTATGGCACGTTTCATCATTGTCATATTGCTTTGCATGATCATGTAGTTGACATCGTATTTGTGGCAAAGCCACCTTCATAATTCTTTCATACATGTCACTCTTGATTCATTGCACATCCCGGTACACCGCCGGAGGCATTCATATAGAGTCATGTTTTGTTCTAAGTATCGAGTTGTAATTTTTGAGTTGTAAGTAAATAAAAGTGTGATGATCTTCATTATTAGAGCATTTTCCCAGTGAGGAAAGGATGATGGAGACTATGATTCCCCCACAAGTCGGGATGAGACTCCGGACGAAAAATAAAAAAAATAAAAGAGGCCAAAGAAGCCCAAAAAAAGAGGCCATAAAAAAGAGAAGGCCCAAATAAAAAATAAAAAAATAAAAAAATGAGAGAAAAAGAGAGAAGGGACAATGTTACTATCCTTTTTCCACACTTGTGCTTCAAAGTAGCACCATGATCTTCATGATAGAGAGTCTCTTATATTGTCACTTTCATATACTAGTGGGAATTTTTCATTATAGAACTTGGCTTGTATATTCCAATGATGGGCTTCCTCAAAATGCCCTAGGTCTTCGTGAGCAACCAAGTTGGATGCACAACCACTTAGTTTCTTTTGATGAGCTTTCATATATTTATAGCTCTAGTGCATCCGTTTCATGGCAATCCCTACTCCTCGCATTGACATCAATTGATGGGCACCTCCATAGCCCGTTGATTAGCCGCGTCAATGTGAGACTTTCTTCTTTTTTGTCTTCTCACATAACCCCTATCATCGTACTCTATTCCACCCATAGTGCTATGTCCATGGCTTGCGCTCATGTATTGCATGAGGGTTGAAAAGGCTGAAGCGCGTTAAAAAGTATGAACCAATTGCTCGGCTTGTCATCGGGGTTGTGCATGATGGGAGCATTTTGTGTGACGAAAATGAAGATTGGCCAAACTATATGATTTTGTAGGGATAAGCTTTCTTTGGCTATGTTATTTTGATAAGACATAATTGCTTGGTTAGTATGCTTGAACTATTATTATTTTTATGTCAATATTAAACTTTTGTCTTGAATCTTATGGATCTGAATATTCTTGCCACAATAAACAGAATTACATGGATAAATATGTTAGGTAGCATTCCACATCAAAAATTCTGTTTTTATCATTTACCTACTCGAGGACGAGCAGGAATTAAGCTTGGGGATGCTTGATATGTCTCCAACATATCTATAATTTTTTATTGTTCCATGCTATTATATTATCCTTCTAGGATGTTTTATATGCATTTATATACTATTTTATATGATTTTTGGGACTAGCCTATTAACCTAGAGCCCAGTGCCAGTTTCTATTTTTTTCTTGTTTTTGAGTACCGCAAAAAAGGAAAACCAAACGGAGTTCAAACGGAATGAAACCTTCGGGAGAGTTATTTTTCGAACGGAAGCAATCCAGGAGACTTGGAGTAGCCGTCAGGGAATCTTCGAGGAAGCCACGAGGCAGGGAGGCGCGCTCTACCCCCCTGGGCGCGCCCCCACCCTCGTGGGCCCCTCGTGGCTCCCCTGACCGACTTCTTTCACCTATATATATCCATATACCCTAAAAACATCGGGGAGCACAATAGATCGGGAGTTCCGCCGCCGCAAGCCTCTGTAGCCACCAAAAACCAATCGGGACCCTGTTCCGGCACCCTGCCGGAGGGGGGAACCCTCACCGGTGGCCATCTTCATCATCCCGGCGCTCTCCATGACGAGGAGGGAGTAGTTCACCCTCGGGGCTGAGGGTATGTACCAGTAGCTATGTGCTTGATCTCTCTCTCTCTCTCTCTCTCTCTCTCTCTCTCTCTCTCTCTTTCTTGAGGTGGTACGATATTGATGAATCGCGAGCTTTATATAGTTGGATCTTATGATGTTTTTCCCCCTCTACTCTCTTGTAATGGATTGAGTTTTCCCTTTGAAGTTATCTTATCGGATTGAGTCTTTAAGGATTTGAGAACATTGATGTATGTCTTGCATGTGCTTATCTGTGGTGACAATGGGATATTTATATGATCCAACTATGTTACTATTGTTGAGAGAACTTGCACTAGTGAAAGTATGAACCCTAGGCCTTGTTTCAACGCATTGCAATACTGTTTGTGCTCACTTTTATTACTAGTTACCTTGCTGTTTTTATATTTTCAGATTACAAAAACCTATATCTAGCATCCCTATTGCACTTGTATCACCATCTCTTCGCCGAACTAGTGCACCTATACAATTTACCATTGTATTGGATGTGTTGGGGACTCAAGAGACTCTTTGTTATTTGGTTGCAGGGTTGTTTGAGAGAGACCATCTTCATCCTACGCCTCCCACGGATTGATAAACCTTAGGTCATCCACTTGAGGGAAACTTGCTGCTGTCCTACAAACCTCTGCCCTTGGAGGCCCAACAACGTCTACAAGAAGATGGTTGTGCAGTAGACATCAGTGAAAATAACTCTAGTTTGGTGACCACCCCTGTTGCGCCCTTGTATTAGTATTAGTTATTAGATCACAAATCACACAAACACAAATGAAGGAGACAATGCCCGATCTATCAGCAATGACAGAAGTTACCCGGCTTCTACCTCAAACAAAAGGTTCTTGCAAACATGTAAGTTCACTTGTTTTCGCTCTCAATGCGTGTCTTCTTTATTTTCGTATGAACCAACAAATTAAACAAAGAGAAAATAATACGAACATGTAATTAAACAAAGAGAAAACCATGGTCCATCCAATCTATATCAGGGCAAACAAGATAGACATCTCTAGCATACATGGACATTGATGAGGAATTTCATTATGCAAAGTCTGCGGTCGGGGACAACACCTAAACACAAAGAGCAAATTGACATCGATTTCAACAGTATTTTATGGATTCAATACTACCTTCCTCCAACAGTTCATACGCACAAAAGGAGATGGTTTATTTGATACACAACGCCCACGTGGCGGCCAAATCAACATTCTTAAGACTCAAGAAAATAAAGGATGAAGCTGTTCAGAACTCGTTCATCCATTCATGCATGCACAACAAATCAAGGATGGTCCTTCACTACACTGGATAAAGTGGCAAAGTGGCACTCTCATGTTATAGCTGCCCCTACGGCCAATACAAGGCATTGTATTCATCAGAATAGTATGTGACGGGCTAAAACTACAAGACACGTCAGAACAATTTATGAGCTAAAAACTATAGGCCACAACGATATAATTCATCATTAAACTGCATTTCTCACAAAACCTAAGACTAAACTTGGTTGCAAGAGGAACGACAACACCCAACGCGACCCCAAATATACAATGTGAGATGGGAGAGCTTCTTTCCATCCACCCGAGCCTTCGTCTCAATTGGCATGGATATCAACACTAGTTCAACGCTTCAATACCACCAGCCTCCAACACTTGAACCAACCAACAGGCAACAACAAGGCCATTTTATGATGCATCACCAGCCATAACAATCGGCGCTTTCAAGGACCAAGCAGCGCACAACCTCCATAGGTCGGTCTTCTCGATCCATCCGCCCCACAGGAGATCAAACTTCCAGCAGCTAAACAACCTTCCTGCTCGTACAACAAAGAGTGTAAAACTTTTCAGTCTTGTTACAAACAGCCGGGGGCGAGTCTGCCGTTCATTCAGAACAGTGACTGGCTACCTACCTGATGCATGATCTTGGGGAACTCAGAGCACAACGCCTTGCAGCCATCGTCATCAACGCTCTTCTCGAGCAAGATGTCCATGAGAGCAATCAGCGTCTTCAGCATGTCGAGGCCAGCCTGATTGGCAAAGGTGAGCACAGGAGCAACCTAAAAATGTTGCAAGCCAAACATTTTCTTTGTTAGGCCCACACAATGCCAGCATGAGTATATGTGGCGTGGCAAAATGATCAAGAACGCAACGAACCTTCAGGAAACATCAAATGGTTGAATTTGCGTGCTGCCACGGCACTTTCAGGGAAGCATCCGCACTCTAGGACTCGGCGCAAAAGAGTTCCGCGCCAGCGTGAAACCTGGAAGTTTTTCACGCAACTAAATTACTTCTCTCTATTGCGATACTATGGAATAGCACAGGCAGAAAGATGAAACGGATAAATGGCAACCATCTTCATTCATAATTGCCATCCGCTTCCGTACGTTCTTTGCAACTTCGTAAGTCAATGGGCCTGTAAAAAAGTTTGACCTGACGATCTGCCCTTCCCTCCCGGCTGTAGTAAACGGAATTTCTTTCCTTATGCATGTGCTAAAATTTCATATTCTAATTAATAGTCCCACCCCGGCCCTTTACATCAAATCCCAGCAACTTATATACGTTTGAAGTTGCCCGAATCAACAAGCCAATAAAAAGAGGATGAGATATGATGATGCATGACATCTTTCTTCACGTCTCTATGATAGATAAACATGACCATATCTCACCCTCTTTTATTGGCTTGTTGATTCGGCCAACATCAAATGTATATAAGTTGCTAGCATTTTGATGTAAAGGGGTAGGGTGAGACTATTAATTAGAATTTGAAATTTTAGCACATGCATAAGGAAAGTTTCCATATGCTGCAGCCGGGAGGGAAGATTAGGTTGTGAGGTCGAACTTTTCTATGAGGCAATAACAAAAATTCTAGCCCATTGACTTACGAAGCTACGAAGAACGTACGTAAGGAGACAAAATTATGGGAGCGAGGTGGGAGGACAAAATTATGGTGGTAAGAAACGGTTCTCCCTTTATTAGTAGGTATAGATAAGAAGGTTTCATCATGTTTTTTTCTTTTTCCTTTTATGTATTTATTTCCTACAGTTTTTCTATTGGCCATTATTCAAAGTTTAATTTCTGAACATATTTTAAAAGTCCAGGATATTCTATAACTTGGTGGATATCTTTTATTTTGTGAACCTTTTTTCAAATTTGCCATATTTAAATTTCAATTGTTTTACAAAATGTTATTTTTTAAATAGAACAATTGTTAATATCACATTGCTATGTGTGCTAACAATTTTAGAAAATTCATAAATTTTTAAATAGTAATAAATATTTTTAAAGTTTCGGATCATTTCATACATTTGCTTGCTTCTTCTATTAAGTCTGAGATTGTTAAGAAAATAAAGAGTGCAAAATATTTCTCTGTCATACTTGATTGTACCAAGAACAAATGTCTGTAATCATAAGATATGTGTATTCACCTTCAAGTCATGTTTGCACACAAGAAACATTTTTAGGATTTTTAGATGTAAATGATACGACTACGCAAGAACTGTTTGAAGTGCTAGACAATGAATTAAAGCTTCTTGATCTTGATATAGATGATGTGAGAGGACAAGATTATGATAGCGGGTCAAATATGAAAGGAACACATCATGGAGTCCAAAGGAGACTTTTGAATGTAAATCCTAGAGCTTTCTATTCTGCTCGTGGTTGTCATAGCCTTAATTTGACACTTCGTGATGTTTCGCCAAAACTTGTGGTAAAGCTGAAGACTTCTTGTGATAATCTTGAGGTTGCTCTTACAAAGGATGGAAAATCTGGCATTGATGCCAATGAACTGTATGTGGAGTTGATGTTTCTTCAAAATTTCATTCGAAAAGAAAATATTGGGTCCGTTGAAATTTTAAAGTTCTTAAAGCGCATGATTGTTTTCCCAATGCAAGTATTGCATATAGAGTTCTTCTGACCGTCCCTGTGACCACAGAACGAAGCTTTCCGAAATTGAAGCTATTGAAGTCTTATATGCACACTACCATCACACAACAAAGACTTACTGATTTGGCCACAATAGCACCTGAGGGTGAAGTATTGGAGACTATTGATTACGAGGATATTATTAAAGATTTTATTTCAAGGAACACTAAAAGAATGATGCTATTTAAGTGAAGACTTTGCAACCAAGAATAGGTACGATTCTTGATATTTCCCTTTGCTTTGTAAGATATTATGATCTTTACATTATATTATACTCTCTCCGTCCCAAAATAAGTGACGGATGGTATATTTATATAGTTTCCTAGTGAGGTAAGGCCCATTTTAAAGTTTCGCACCGGGCCTCGGTTTTGCAGGCTCGGCTTGCTTTCGGGGAGTTCCACATAATTTCCCTTTGAAAAACCAATCATGGTTAAACCATGCGTTTTTCTTGGTGCGGGCCGAATACTAACTAAAAAGTGTCATGTAGCTAATTTACTATAAGTCACTTAGTGCTCCTGCACCGAACTAACATTAACTCCGGCGTAGTAGTAAATCAGTTCGCTAAATCCAGCTGGTTCATGGAACAAATCACTCTCTCTCTCTCTCTCTCTCTCTCTCTCTCTCTCTCTCTCTCTCTCTCTCTCTCTCTCTCTCTCTCTCTCTCTCTCTCTCTAAATGTCCTACTTTCAGGGAGTTCCAAATAATTTCCCTCGTGAAAAATCAATCATGGTTATATCGTGCATTTTTCTCCGTGCGGGCCCAAAGCTAACTAAAAAGTGCCATCTACCTATTTTTTTACCAAGTCCCTTAGTGCTCTTGCAACGAACGACCACTAACTCTGGCGTGCTAAATAAGTTCGCTAAGGGAATCCAGCTGCTGGTTCATTGAACAAATGATCTCTCTCTCTCGCTCGTTCTTCGTACGTACTCGTTGACGAAAACAAACACTCCTCTCGCTACTGCAATGCTCTGTGTTGTGGTAGCCGCGCTGCTGCTCCTGCCGGCGCCGCCGTCGGCCGGCGCCGAGGCGGAAGCAGCTACGGGCCGGAGGAGTAACTGCACCACCCACTGCGGCAACATCAGCATCCCGTATCCGTTCGGGGTGGAGCCTGGCTGCTACCACAAGAGCGGCTTCAACCTCACCTGCAACCAGTCCTACAGCCCGCCCCAGCTCTTCCTCGGCGACGGCACCGTTCAGGTGCTCGACATCGATCTGCCCAACGGCACGGTACGTATCAACAGCAAGCCATTGGAAATCCCCTATGGCGACAATGGAAAAGTAAGCCGCCGCACATGGCGCGCCGGCGGCCTGGGATACGCTGCCGACGGGCCATACTTTGTAGCGGGAGCAGGGCGGAACAACTTAGTAGCACTCGGGTGCAACTTCCAAGTCGTCCTCTTGGGAGAGAACAACAACCTTGTCAGCTCTTGCTCTCCTTTCTGCCCGGGCACAGGTTACAAGGATACAGATACCTGCTCCGGCATCACCTGCTGCCAGGCAACCATACTGGAGGGTCGCGCTTCCTACGGACTCCTCGTTCAACGGGTTGGTTTCGGTTATTATAGATCCTGGCTCAATGTGTTAATTATGGAATCGGACTATTTGCTTAACGTGACGGACTATTCTTAATGTGTTAATTATTGGCTGCAATTAAATTGCAGCACACTTTCGGTCCATGTTTTAGTCTCTTCCATCAGATCCGTCTTTTGCTTGCATTGGCTAGAGCATGCACTTCTATAGGCAGAGCTTGCATTTTAAGTGGACTTATCCATGCCACAATTATTAGTTTAGTTATGACATGGTTAACTTTATATTAACTTCATTCTTTAGTACAGAAATATATCACTTGTTTTTTAAACTATATATGGAATCAATTTATAATCTTTACCATATTTGGAAATCAAATAATTGGAAATCAGATCTTCAATTCCACGACAGCTTGCGCGGCATTGACCAGTAAATAGTTGTTTCTTAGCCGACCGACTTGTGTGTTTATATACATTTTCTACTCATTGACTACATGAACCTACATCGGTATAACTAATTTTGGTTTTTTCTATGTTGTGGTACATCCAGATATCAACGAATGTGATTATCCAAACATCTATCCATGTTACGGCAATTGCAGAAACACACACGGAGGATATGATTGCCAGTGCCCTCCTGGCTTCATGGGCGATGTTTTTACACCAAATGGATGTGAAGGTACAGCTCAACTTAATTGATTGCTTTATGCTTATTTGTTCACTACGATGTTATATAGGGACCAGCCGAATATTTTTGTAGTTCTACTACCTACAGAATAGTCCAGCTAGTTACCTATTTAGCATGCATATTGCTTATTCATTCATACTTTTATGTGCTTTGCCCAGACATTGACAAATGTAAACACAAGGAAACATATCCATGTTATGGAATCTGAATCAATTTGCCTGGGACATTCCATTGCCGGTGTCAAGATGGTGCCTATGGAGATCCATTGATGAAATTGGGATGTGTCAGCGTCAGAACAAAAAGGCCATTTACAGGTAATGATACCATATTTTTTAAGAATTCAGCTGCCCGAAATTAATGACTTTGTATTTTCGTCTATGATACCATATTTTACAGGTTTGGGAGTAGGTCTTGTGGCTAGTGGCAGCTCAATCATTTTACTTTTAGTGCTCGCTGCCCCGTTTATAGCACGCAAAATGAAGTTAAATAGGGCAAACAATCTGAAAAGAAGATTATTCAAGCAAAATCATGGGTTGCTGTTGCAACAACTAATATCCCAGAAAACAGATTTTGGTGAAAGGATGATCATTCCTTTGTTGGATCTAGAGAAGGCCACAAACAATTTTGATAGAACTCGTGAAGCCGGTGGTGGAGGCCACGGTGTTGTGTATAAAGGAATTTTAGACCTACAGGTTGTCGCCATCAAGAAATCCAAGATCGTTGTACAGAGAGAAATCCATGACTTCATAAACGAGGTTGCAATTCTTTCTCAAATCAACCATAGAAATGTCGTGAAGCTAATCGGATGTTGTCTTGAGACAGAAGTCCCATTACTAGTTTATGAGTTCATTTCGAATGGTACTCTTGATCAACATCTTCATGTTGAAGGCCCAATATCACTGTCATGGGATGATCGAATAAGGATCGCGCTTGATGTTTCTAGAGCTCTATCTTATCTTCATTCAGCTGCATCAATGCCTATTTATCACCGGGATATTAAATCATCCAACATTCTTCTTGATGATAATTTAACAGCAAAGGTATCCGATTTTGGAGCTTCGAGGTACATTCCAATTGACAAAACAGGGGTGACTACAGCTGTGCAAGGAACAATAGGTTACTTACACCCTATGTACGTATTATACTGGTTGCCTAACAGAAAAGAGTGATGTTTTCAGTTTTGGTGTTTTGCTTGTAGAACTCCTAACTAGAAAAAAACCATGCCTCTACCTTAGTGGTGGCAACGATGGTGTTGGTCTCGTTTCACATTTTGTTTCACTACTCGCAGAAGGTAACCTTGATGAGATAATAGATCCTCAACTCATAGAAGAGGAAAATGGGGAAGTCCAGGAGGTAGCTACGCTAGCAGCGATGTGCATTAAATTGAAGGGAGAAGAGCAGCCTACAATGAGGGAGGCAGAGATGAAACTTGAAATCCTGAGAGTTAACATGCGTGTGGCACCTGATACTGCTGCACCAAGGAGATATGATGGAGGTCAAGATGGATCTCTATGGATGCCAGCTGAAGGAGTTGTTGTGGAAGCAAGCAGGCAATACACTATGGAGGAAGAAATATTATCGTCTGCAAGTTATCCTCGATGATCTTGCTGCAGTGTCCTTGACAACTCGATGTTCCGCATCTTTGCTTCTAATGCATCGCAAGTGAAATAGTGAGTTGAAGGAAAAAAATAGAAGCATGACAATACAAGCCGCGTGCTTCTTTCTTTGTATTCGAATAAATTATGTATTTATTAAGGAACCTAGCTACTGGAATCTCCAACCTCTTACTAATGCATATTTCAGTGTGTGGTCGTTTTAATTTTGGTTTCATGTCAAATTATTTTAAATTTCAGGAAACTCTTCCATTTCAAATACTTGGATATCAATAGTTTTGGTTTCAGGAAGTAAATCATAACCTTCAATGTGTTTCTATGTTGATTTTTTTTAAAGGTTATGTTATATTCTTGTGAGAATACAACTAATTTTGCATTTTAATTGTTGTATAAGATGTAGTGTAGTCTGGACACCTGAAATGCAGGCACTGAAGCCCGCAGTCTGAGTCGGGTTTTTGAACAAGAACCCTAGTTGCATCAAGGGTCTGACCTCTGACGACAGGAATTGGAGAGAAATAAACCTGGAAACATAGCAATTGTGGCGACAGCTTGTTGACGCTACACAGCGGCATGCAGACGGAACGCTGCTGGCCTCCCTCCATCCATGCGAGGCGTCCAAGATACAGCGTATCAGCAAGGTGCAACAGTGTGTCTCGGTCGTCATCGTCATCTCACCAGCGTGCCGTCGTCGTCAAAATAGCCTGAACTGCTCGGCGGCGACAGTGCCAGCACGACGAACCCGAACTGCTCGTTCGTACCCTGCCCTGTTCTTTTCCGGGCGGCACCGATCGATCGCGCGTCGCGGGCGTTCCAGCAGCTCGTGCAGCGGAAGATCGATCTTGGTGGCTCGGGTCGTGTGCGTGGCCGCGTATGCTCCCTGAACTAGACTTATTTCCCCTCGTGCCGTGCCTGGAGAGAAACAGAAATCCTCGGGCAGAGTCCCCATCCTGAACGAACAAGCGTAGGTAGCGCGCGGTTTAGTATCACCTCGGCAGCCGAGCCGCCTTGGGCTGGAGGGGCGCCTACATAAGCAGCGCACAGGGCAGCAGTAAAACTTACTTACCTGGACGGGGTCGACGGCCGATCAAGAAGGGTCGTGGCCTAGGTCAATGACTTGTATTGCACTTGGTGAGCACGTTGACCTATCATCTCCCCTCGTGGGAGAGTGAACGTCATAATTTGTGATAGAGGAGGTACGCGTTCGCGCGGCCTCTGCCAATTCTTATCTTCAAATTTTAGTTCTAAGATAAATCTTTTTACCCGGCACTCTGATTGAGTTTCAAGACCATGCAAAATTATCATGGTGTTCTTTTGAAAACCCGTTGGATGTGGCTCAAAGGCACAATTTCATACTAAATTGGCAATATGTTTCCCTCGATTGATCGCTGTCATGGGCCGGGAGATATATTTGGATTTGAATTATGGTGAAATTGGATCGAATTTTTGCATATATGTTGCTTGGATTAATTTTTAATTTTGTGTAGTTTCTGTTTAACCCTGTTCTGCAGCATCCATGGCTAGATCTTTTCTCACTTGTGAAGTTACTTTTACATGGTAAATTTCTCTGCGTGTTACTCCTTAGGCTAGAGATCATCTCGATTTTGCACCGGTTTCCTTACTGAACACTCTGATCACAGTTAGATAGTTACAACTATATATTTGGTGATGGTTTTCAATTTTGATGAGATGTGGATGAGATTAGTCCTTCTATTTGTAGCTGATCATCTTTTGTTATTAAGGAAACTTTTCCAATTTTAATTATAATATATGGCACTTTATAATATTTGTAAATTGCTTTGGTGCTCATATTCGACAAGAAACATTTCAAAACAACCAAGTGTTAGCAATTCAGCACACGGTTTCAGCCTAGGGGCAGTACAAACGTTTCAACACACAGCTCATACCACAATCTCAGAATGCAAACTCTGACAAGAACTAGGCTGTTGATTCTGTGGCTAGTTTCCCAGAATTTGATTCTGGAGAATCTGCAGATGTAGACATGAAGTGTGCCATAGGCATCGTACTATCTTCACGCTTTACAACCGAGAATTGGTCTTTAGTCTTCATCCTCAACCAAGCTAGGGAACTAAACTGTCTTCATCCTTTACAACCATCGTACTGGCTTCATCCTTTACGGCCAAGAACACCAGTAGGGCAAGCAAGGGGCAACTGAAAGTCATAAGTCCACAGTTGACAAACAGTTGGGATATCAATGACGTCTTGTGTCTGTTGACCTGCCATGCAACAGCCGCCCCTGCACTTTGCGCCCCATTGTAGAACCCGATATACCTACAGTCCTACAGAAAAGAGGTGAAGAGTTTTATTGCGATGTTAAAAAGGTAGGTTTGTCACCAAATCAAAAGTCTTTTGTCGGAGTTTAGAGTTCTTAAACGGAAGTAACATACTATATAGATGAACTTGCACATCTATATCTGGGAAAGATAATTGAATCCTTTTTCATGGAAAAGGGCAGACAAGTTGTAATGTGATAGGTGAGGATTTAGTTTCTTGTCCGGGTAATTGACGGGAAAAAAGAGACAAGGGGAGACGAGACAACAAATTATGAACCAAACATTAGGCATTTTCTTGCCCAACTTGCTTGGCAGGTTAGGCCTTTCATACCCACCTAGTAAGTTGCTCTCTCAAAGAACAATGATCCAGTAGAACGTGGACATTGAGTTAGAATTATTACCTACTGAGGACCTGTGAGTCGTCTGAGAGGGCAGCAATGATCCAGTAGACGAGGCTCTGGAAGATGGCGTCCAGCAGCCCATAGCTGAAGAAGAGCAGAAATGGGCTAGCGTACCGACGTCCATCCTTGAAATCGATGAGGTCCTCCCACTTGCCGTCCTTGTACCTCAGTTGGGTGGCGAGGCCTCCTCCCCAGATGGCGGTACCGAGTGTGGCGACGATAATCACCCATATGAATCCCCTCTTCCTCCGGCTCGCAAACCCAAAGTCGAGGAAGTAACCGATGCCGGCGGAGCCGATCATCCATGCACACCCCAGTAGAATACATTGTTAAGGCCCTAGGTGCGGAGCGTGAAGAGGATGCCGTTGACATTGTTGAACTGGTAGGTGTAGAAGAAGTTGTTGTCCCAAGCCGCGGGGAACACAAGAAGCATCTTCCAATTGGTGAAGATCTTAAGGATCTCAGCACCCTCACTGGCTACGGAGGAGTAGGCGACCCCCGCGAGGCCGCGGCCTTGCTCCCATCGTCACGGGTGATCTTGCTAGGCGGTAGGATGAGGAGGGCGAGCGCGCTTCCGAGGAGCATGAACACCATGAATGCGATGTAGGTGCCGTCGTTGACGCTACCGGCATCGCTGCCACGGTGGTAGTTGAGTGAGAAGGGGAAGAGGCCCCCAAAGACGCCTCCAAAATTGTAGAGGCACCAGAAGATGGAGATGTAGGTGCCGCGGCGCTTCGGAGGCGGGTAGGCGGTTATGATTGCACCCTGGGCAGCCCAGAGGAGGCCCGCGCCGGCGCCGAGGATGGCCCCTGCGGCGACGGGAAACGCCATGGAGCGGCAGTGGTTGTAGTAGAGGAAGGAGGCATCGTAGAGCGGGTATGTGAGAGCGCCGAGGAGGAGGGTGGTGCGTGGGCCCAAGAGGTTGTGAGCCGCGCCGCCCAAGATGCCGAAGACGGCGAAGCATAGGCGTAGAGGGCGGTGTTGGCATTGTCGGCGACCCTATGGTCAACCTGGCCACCGCCACCGATGCCCGAGGGCGCGTTGAACATGCCAGGGCAGCAAAAGCACACGAGGCCGATCAGGCACACCTGCGCCAGTGGGGAGTTGGTGCGGAGGAGCCCGCACTTCACCGGCGTCGGCGACGACCGATGCCCCTCTTCCACCACCTCCGGCTGCGGCGTCACAACCGCACCAGGCATTTTTGGCCTTGTGCACTAGCAATTTTGATAAACCCCACCGTGCTCAAGATAAAGGGTACGGTTAGATCGATCTATAACTTGGAGCTACGTAATGAGAGAACAGACTTCCATGGATGCAGCAGAACTATTCGTATGTATAGAGAGAAAGAGAAGCACACCCACGGAGTAGAAAAGGAAACGAATGGAAGAAAGAGCTAGGGAATGAAAGTAGATGCTGACCAGTCATGAGTCGTGATAGAATGCACTGCGTGGACTTGACTAAGTTTTGATTAATTACAAAGCTATCAATTTGTCTCAACAAACAACATGCAATTTAGTTTTTGTTTTCACTTTTTTCTGCATTGTTCGGTTTTTGGTACGGATATTTGTGTCATATATTACAATTTTCTTCAGGGGCGTGCGTCACACTACTATATATATTGATAGATGTATATTTCTACATCTAACCGCAGTGATATACATAATTGGTGGCTTGAAAGTAATGGATTTTATTAAAGCAACAAAAAACATAGATTAAAATCGCGGGAGAAACGATTTCGCGGCGGCCTCTCCCAGCAGCTATAGCGGCCGCCATAGCGGGCAATCGCGGCAAATAGCGGAAATTTTTCTGGTGGGGGAGATGATTCTGGAGGGATTTGTTGATTGTTGAGCCATTTATAGGGATATGTGGAGGATTTCGCGGCAGCAGCCATAGCGTAACGGCGAGGCTCCTGGGCAGCTATAGCGCAGCTATCGCGGCTATTTCGCGGGCTATTTTAATCTATAAAAAATCAAATTTTCTACTTCATAACAATATTTTTGTTGGCAAAAGGTTTCCCACTAAACCACAGACCGTTGAAAAACAATCGCTCCTTGTTTCCAGAAATGTTCCGTACCGCAAAAAACGTTGTTTGTTTCCAAAATTGTTCCTTCCACAAAAGACTTCTTTTTTAATTGTTCCTTCTTCACTAAAATATTATCTCTTCACAAAAAGATATTCATTCTTCAAAAAAAAAGTACTTTTTCTTCATAAAAAAATATACCTTCAGAAAAAGATGTTCCTTCAAATTGTTCCCTTCACAAAAAGGTGTTTCTTCTTCATAAAGAAATGTATATTTTCTTCAAATATTTCATGTTAGATGTATATTGGATGAACTAGGGATGCAATTTTTTGGCCCTCAAGGTAACTTTGACCCTCCCTAGTTTATCCAAATTAACTAAATTTTATAAAACTGTAGTTTATTTAGTTGAAGTAAAAAGGGTCGGAAAATAGCCTAAATGTACAAATTTGCACGCGTAGGATGGACAATTCTAGAAATAAACCTTCCACCAATGTGGTCTTTGGGGATATATGCTCATCACAAGTGATACTGTTTTGAGGTAACCACCTATGATAATGTTATCAGTGACCATTTTCCCAAAAAAAAATGCTATCAGTGACCAAGGTGTTGCATTTCGAACAGGTTCTTTTTTTAGTAGTGTTATTACAAATATAAAATTATGTGGGTAGAAATATTTAATATTTAATTTACTCATCTAGGTCCGTCAACTCTTAGTCTTACAACCGAAAATACATGTGTACTGCAGAGAATTGTATTTATGGTTTTGTGTAGAATCAAATGTCTTTATCAAAGATATATGTTCTGCCCTCGCAAAAAAAGAAAGATATATGTTCTCGACAACTAGAATATCAAGGCTGAAGACTTGAATAATCTTACCAGTGTTTTGTAGCCAGCAACAATTCTAGAGACAGGTACAGCCACCCATGTCGAAGAGGAAGAGAAGATATTTTATCTCAATAGCATTTTACGGAAGATTCGTCCTGCCCACCACAATATGACGTCCATTTCCTAAAAACAAAATGACGTCGTATTAACCCACGGACTTAGAGGTAAAGACTTGAATAGTCTTACTTGGAGTGAATTGCAAGAAACCACCACATTTGGGGCTTCTCTTGCAGAAAACTACATGGTCGCTAATCTTTTGCAAAAGGCACCGCACATTCAGTAATAGTTTTGCAGAGTGCACTGAACCTGTCATTTGGCGCGGTTGAGGGCGTTTCCGACAGGCGGGGCCCAATTTGGGTGACGTGGCCTAACGGACGCGCGGACGGCGCCGTTTGGTCCAGACCGACGCGGCCTGGTCGCGCCGGACAGACCGACCGCCCGCACCAGACCAGACCAGACATCTCCCTCCAGCTCCAAATCCATGGCGACGACGGAACCTGGCGGCGTGGACGGCGGCGGCGGAGTTGCTGCCGGTGGGGATGCTCCGGGCGGCGGTGCTGGAGATCCACCGGAGTACTGCGGGAGCTCCCATCCCTCGAGCGCGCTGCCTCTTCCCCAACCGCCCTCGCCGCCGAAGTCGTTGGAATACGCGGCGGCTACTGCATTCGCCCAGGCGGTGAAGGCCAATCCGACGGGCAGCCACCATTTTGCCTCGTCCTTCGGCGGTGTGGAGTAAGTCATCCTCCTCCTTCTTTCTCATTTCCCCGATTGGTATTCTAGGGTTAGGGTTCTAGGGTTAGGGTTCTATGGTTAGTGTTCTTGGGTACGTGTAGTACGGTTAAGGTTCTAGGGTTAGGGTTCTAGCATTAGGGTTAGTGTTATATGGCATCCCCTCTGTCAACTGATTGTCGGTGTCACAGAAATTAATTTTAACATGAGTACTTTGACACAAATCCTCTGTGTCTGTTGTTTGATCAAATACTCTCTTTCACCAACTTTAGTATTGTAAATTGAATCAGAAATTTCTGTTGCCACCAATTTTAACTCTGTTAACTGAATTTTGTGAACACTGTTAACTGTTAACTGAATTTATTGAACACTGTACACTGTTAACTGAATTTTTTTAACACCGTTAACTGGATTTTAACACTGTTAACTGAATTTCTGTTGCCCCCAATGAGACCTCCTAACAATAATTTTAACATTCTTAAATGAATTACTTAACAACAAAATTAAATGCATTTTATCTGAATTTGTAGCTTGGATGATGAAGAATGGGAAGTGAGATTCCATTTCCTAGACAGAGATAACTTGGAAAGAACAATCTGTTTATCAGACATAACCTTCTGGAATCTCATTGCCCTAATAGAGGTAGAAGGCTATAGTTCAAGGGATTTTATGTATTATGTTAGAGATCCAGGAGCTGGGGTGTCAGGAATGGAAGAATTAACTGATGATGACAAGGTGGAAGAAATGTTGGATCACATAGCTAGTAAAGGAAAGAATGTTGTTAACATTACAGTTATGAGAAGTGATGCACCTTGACCAGTTGATTTGAACATTGGTCATGCTTATGAAGAGCAGGTTCCTTTGTCAGAAATAGGTGTACCAGTTGTCTATGAGGTAGACAATTCAGGAGTTCTTTTCCCCAGTCCAGCGAAACCCCAACCACAGCCAGTCCAAGTAATGAACACACAGGAGAGCTCTTGTTTGTTGAAGCAAAAGGGCCCAAGTGAACCTGAGTTTGCTTTGGACAATGGTAATGAGAGGCATGAGTATTTCATGGAGACAGACCAAGAGCAAGAGCACATTGAGCAGATGCTGGAGCAGAAAAGAAATGAAGAAATTCAGAGGTACAGGAGTAATAAGATACAAAGAGAGAAGTACAAGGCAGCAAACAGAAAACTCCCACAGCTGCTTGCTGAGGAGTTCACTGATAGTGAAAGTGAGGATGAAGATCTAGAAGATGAGGACATATTGGCTAGGTTGGAGGCAATGAAGAGGCATAGGGATGATCCACTATATCACTTTGAAGGAGACACTGATGTAGAAGAGCTATATGGACCAGATGAGGAGGAGGAGGAGAATGAAGGAAGAGATGAAGAGGAAGGACAGGAGGAGCCACTAGATGAGGGCTTGAGAGGAGGAAGCAGTGTAGGAGGAAGTAGTGCAGGAGGTAGCAGCAGCACAGGAGGAAGTAAGAGGAGGGGGAAGGGGCCAACAACAAGATCCCATGCAAGTTTGGATCAAATCATAGAGCAAGACTGGGCACCTTCATCTGATGAGGAGAGCAACCCAGGTGACTTAAGTCAGGAAGAGAATGATTGGGCTCAGCTTCCAGCATTTAAGCTACCAAATGGTAGGAAGAGCAGGGCCAAAAAGAATAAAGTTAGGGTTTGGTATGATGAGAAGAGGGAAAACCCACAAGAACAATTTGTCAAGAAACTTTGTTTACTAGATGTGCAGCAGTTCAGAAGGGCACTGCTTACATTTCACATCTCACAAAATAGGAACTACTCATTTCATAGGAACTGCTCAGATAGAGTTATTGTAGTTTGCAGTACAGATGACTGTCCTTTTTTCATTGCTGCTTCCAAAATTGCACATGAGAAGACATTTTGCATAAAGAAAATGAATGTACCACAATTGTCCTGTTGTTGGAGAGAGCACCAAAGTGACTGCTAGGTGGTTGGCACATGAGTGTGAGCAACAGTTAAGGTTTGACATAAACACACCAGTCCAGGCAATATTGGACAATTTGAAGAAAAAACATGGAATTGAAGTGTCCATTCACATGGCCTACAGGGCAAGGAAAGCAGCTAAGGAAGTTGTCCAAGGAGATCAGAGGGCACAATACACTAGGATAAGGGATTACCTCCAAGCTGTGCTGGATACCAATCCTGGAAGTAGATGCATTGTTACAACAAAGCATTTAAAGACTCATCCTAGCATAAACCCTAGATTTTATGGCTTGTTCATGTGCCTCAATGCTTGCAAAGAGGGCTTCCTAAATGGTTGCAGACCCTTCATAGGTACTTGCATAATTATTTTCCCAACATTTTTCCCATTGCATTTGGTTATGTTTGGTACTAATGTGTTATGTTTGGTTTAAGGTGTTGATGGTTGCTTTGTTAAGTTGACAACAGGGCAACAAATATTGGCTGCAACTGGATGAGATGGTAATAACAACATCTTTCCCATTGCATTTGCAATTGTTGACGAGGAAGACACTGCCAGCTGGTCCTGGTTTCTAACCCAGCTCAAGTATGCTCTTGGTGGTGAGTCAGGGAAGTATGGCAACTACACTATCATATCTGATAGACAAAAGGTACCTCACACATCATCATTCTTATATTTACTGAAGTTTTACCATGCTTCGTACTGTCAAATTGTTTGTTGTTATACTATTTTTTGAACACTAGTTATTTAAACAGGGCCTTCTTAAAGCCATAAACAATGTCTTCCCAAATTGCCCTCAAAGATTCTGCCTTAGATATATTTATCAGAACTTTCAAACAGCTGGCTTTAGAGGTGAAGAGTTAAAGAAGTATATGGATCAGGCTAGTTATTCATATACTGAGCATGGTTTTGATCAAGCAATGTAAGGCATGAAAAGAGAGTGTGAGGCAGCTTGGAAATGGCTTAGAAAGATACCCAAGCATACATGGGCTAGACATGCCATGGACAAGGCAAAACTTCATTCAGAAGATTTTGTTAGTGATTTCTTCAAGAATCCAATGTACAAGCAGCCTACAATCCAATTGTGTATCCTGTGCCTGGGCCTGATCTATGGCCAAATACTGGGACCCCTGACATAGAACCACCAATTATCAGAGACAAGCAAGGAAAGAAGCAGACTAAGAGGAGAAGGAATCAGTTTGAGAAGCCAGCTCCCAAGGATACTTCAAGGATGGCAACAATAACCTGCAGCAATTGCAACTTGACAGGTCATGGGTACACTAGCTGCCACAAAAATCTGAAGCCAGCCCTAGCAATGAGAAGGAACCAACACCAGGTTAAATCTTGTGTATATATGTTGTCACTGCAGGTTAAATCTTGTGTATATTTAATACTATGTTCTAATCTGTCTATATGTTGTCACTTCAGGAAACTAGGAGAGTTGATGCACCAGCAGCAAGGGCAAGAGCTCCTGCTGCAACCAGTGCAACACCAAGGACAGCTCCATCAGCTCCAGCTGCAACTAGGGCTGCACCTAGAACAGCTCCTTCTCCTCCTGCTCCAACAAGGCCAACTTCATCTTCTGCTGCTGCTTATAGGCCTAGTTCATCTTCTGCTACTGCTGCTAGCTCAAGGGCAAAGAGAACATTCATACCACCAAGAGTGTCAGGTACTGGAAGAGTGAGAAAGCCATCATACAAGATGTCTGAATGGTTCAATTGTTCTCAAGGCAGCAAGAAGTGATGTCATGTTGAAACATGTTTAATTCAGCCTGTTTTGGCTAGTTTGTGATGAAGAATATATATTAAGAATTTCATGTTGAAACCAGTTAGTTCAAGTCCAAGTGTTGGACTATGTAATGTACCTAATGGTTGTGATGCACTATGGTACTCTGGTTATGATGATATGATGATGAACTTATTAGTTATGATGTTTTCAAGAAGTTTTCATTCTGTTGTTGTGATGATGATCATAGTTTCATAGTTGATATGATGATGATCTTAGTTTTCATGGTGTTGATATTATGATGATCTTAGTTTTCATTTTGGGTGCCTCGGCGTCGACAAAACCCAAAATGGGCCCACTTGGGCATTTTGGGTGCCTCGGCGTCGACAAAACCTAAAATGGGTCCACTTGGGCATTTTGGGTGCCTCGGCGTCGACAAAACCCAAAATGGGTCCACTTGGGCATTTTGGGTGCCTCGGCGTCGACAAAACCCAAAATGGGTCCACTTGGGCATTTTGGGTGCCTCGGCGTCGACATATTAATTTTACAAAACCAAAAAAATTTGCACAAAAATTGTTTGGCCTGGGGCTCGAACCCAGGACCAGTGGGTAGTAACCATGCGTTCAATACCAATGGGATAGTGCTAGTGATCTTGTTTGAGTAGCATCCGCTATTTTACTTATATTTAGTTAGGCACGCACTGTGTTGAGAGTGCGTTGCGGCCCGCAGCGTGGTGAACGTGCGTTCAGTATAACTAGTCGTTTCGGTTTCTCACCGTTTAATACCTGTCCACCCACCGCTCTCTCCGCCCACTCGCCGCCCGCACCGCCCACTCCTCTTCCCCCTCTCTCCTGTCGAAACCACCGCCGACAGCCACCCCCACCGCCGTCGCCATGGACTGGCAGCTGGCCATTGAAGAGCTCGCCGGCAACAACCAGGAGCTGCGCGCGCAGTACAGGGAGATCGCGCATTGGTTCCCCAGTCTGGCGATGCTGAGGAACCATGCCCGCGGCCTGGTGAAGGTGATGACACCTGCCGAAAGGCAGCGTGCCTTCCCTGCCGGCCGCACCGTCTCACCGGCGACCATTCTCCTATGGGCGATGCGCGAGGTGCAGCGCTCCCCCGACCCCAGGCAACGCGTCCGTTGGTGGATGTACCGCTCATCCACCACGCCGCCGGCCGCCGCGGATGACACCACCGACGCCGTCCTCGCTCTCCCAGCCCCCATCAACAACGCCTACTGGGAGAGGCGCAATCCATGGGTCCTCGGGCCAGATGAGGACTCTGATGCCGAGTCCTCTGCCGACTACAACTCTGACGAAACTGACGACTACTCCTCTGACGACGAGGTGGACGAGGTCGTCGTACTCTCCACCGACTCCTCCGATGAGGAGCCTGATGTGCAGCTCCTGGCGCCCGTCCTCGACGCCGTGGATGGGCAGAAGAACAACCCAATTGATGTGGATAAGCTGCCGGAGGTCGCCGACAACCCAGAGCTCGTTGTCGTGAAGCAAGAAGAGGAGGGCGGCGGTGAAGATGTGGTGGAGCCAGTGCCAGCCAAGAAGAAGAGGGCGGCGGTGAACAACAATGACGTGCGGCGCTCCCAACGCCTGAAGATGCTGAAGAAGGAGGAGTGACATGCTGTCTTCAGTTTCGTCAGTAGAAGAAAAAGTTCAGTTTCGTCAGTATGTTAGTTTACCAGTTCTATCTATGTCATTTGTATCTATGTCAGACTATCTATGCAGCTACTATCTATGTTAGTATGCCAGTTCTATCTATGTCAGTTCTATTTATGTCAGACTATCTATGCAGTATGAACTTGCTATCTATGTTCACTATCTACTTGCTATAATCCAAGTTGTTAATTCATCACAAACTGAACTTAATATAAGCTGATAATTCATCACAAACAGAGTACTCTCACAAACAACATACAATCCAAGGTTCATTGCTACAAAAATAATAGAGTTCACCACAATAAAGCTTAACATATTACAAGCTTTCCTCCATAGCTACTACAAAAGACATCATTGACACACATGGTCAAACAACAACACAACTTAGTCCTCATCACAAATAGCCTTAATCTGGTGAAGCTTCCTCTTGTTTCTATCACCTGCTGTCTTGAGCTCAACAATGCAGGAAGCAAGAGTACTCTTCTCCATGGTCAACTTCTCCTTCACTTTCATCAGCTCAGCAATGCAACAATCCAGCTTATCCTTCTCTTTCTTCAGGTCATCCTTCTCTTTCTTCAGGTCAGCATAGCAAATCTCCAAAGTCCTCTTATCAGAGCTCAACTTTTCCTTCTCTTTAAGATGGCTGAACTTCAAATTCCTAATGACAGTGGCTTGAGCTACATGAATTTGCTTTAACTGGTCAACAACAGCCTTTAATTTTTTGATCTCAGCATCCTTTGTCATGCTGCTTTCCACACTAACTGAAATGTTCTCAGCATCATTCTTCTGGTTTACCTCAGGCTGGCTATCCTTATAATCCAAGAGGTTGTTCACATCTTCAACAAGCTTCTCATATGTGTCCTGCAACTCTTTTTTCGGCTGTGTGAGATTGTGTACGGTGCTTGAATGCTCCAGGCATGCCATCTTGTTTTCATGCTGGCTATGCTCATACATAAGCCACAGCTTATGAATAGCATTCTGCAGATACTCTGGCCAATGCTCATCTACCCACTGCACTAATCCACAATTTCCAACACCCTACAAAAGAAAAAATCAGTTCAAAATTACAGACATTACTTACAGATTCAGTTAAAATAGCTGATTCAGTTTATGTACCAGAATCAGATTCATTTAATGATGAATAATTATGAAAACTACAACTAAGAACAGTACCTATGAACCCTAGAACTAAATTCAGTAACTATGAACCCTAGAACACGAGCAGTAACTATGAACCCTAGAACATGAACAGTAACTATGAACCCTAGAAAATGAACAGTAACTACAAACCCTAGAACAAGAATTGGAATGCTGCAAACACAACTTAAAACTTACTTCAGTGGCACAGGCAATGAACCTCCTACCAGTGCTTATCCCCTCAAATGCAACATACTTCCTCCCTGGATTCCCATGCTCACAAATCACATTCAAGTCGTCAGCAAGACCCTCGAACGACGGCTCATCAATTGTAGCTGGGATCTGAGAAATCCAACAAAAACTTGTTCAAATCAAGCAAATGTTCAACCCTAGAAACCCTAGAACAGAAATGAGCAATAGAAGGTTCTGACCTTGAGAGGGGAGTCGTCGGAGGGGATGTACTGTGCGCGGGAGCCGCCAGTGCTCTCACTGTCGCTCCAGGACACCATGGCAAACGGCGGCCGGCGGCGGCCGGAGAGGAAGGAGCAAATGGGAGGGGAGCGAGCGAGCGTGGGAGCAGAGAGAGCGAGCGTGAGAGCAGAAAGAGCGAGCAAGATGTGGTCGGGCGCGGGCGGTCTGTCTCTGGCGACCCGACCGCGTCTGTCTTAAGCAAACGGCGCCGTCCGCGCCTCCGTTAGGCCACGTCAGAGATTTTGGGCCCCACCTATCGGAAACGCCCTCAACCGCGCCAAATGACAGGTTCAGTGCACTCTGCAAAACTATTACTGAATGTGCGGTGGCTTTTACAAAAGATTAGGGACCAGGTATTTTTCTGCAAGAGAAGCCCAAATGTGGTGGTTTCTTGCAATTCACTCTCTTACTTGAGTCTTGAAGTCTATTAATTAACCCACAGACACGCATGCACAGTCGACTTGACTTGTCCAGTAGATTTGTCGTGTCCCCATGACTCCATGTTGTTTCCATGGAGGCACGTTGTGCCGTTGGGCCTCACGTGGCCATTTGTGGAAGACTAAATATCCATGGAATGCTAGTTATTTTTGCCACCTCAGCTGCTCAACAAAACGAGTGAACAAATTGAACCTCTGTAAAGGACTATTAGGCCGCGCTTGGCATCGGGGTATTGTAATGTTGTATTTAATTTACAGGTGTTACTTATAGGACTGTGAGGGATTTTCGGCAGGATAAGAAACGACTGACGGATACCTGTATTTTTTTACAAGGGTACAGGGCCGTCTTCAGAAATTCGAGGCCCTTGTGCGAAATGCAAATGAGGCCCTAAAATCTGAAAAATTCCCATAGCTAAAGAATACTGTCACTTTTCGGCTCAAAAGCATACTCTCACTTAAATTATACATACATGTTATTTTGTATATTATTTGATAATATATCATACGAACGATCTTCCCCAAGTATTTCACCCACTGAGCAATGAACATATAGCAATTTTCTTAATTAAAAGGAGAACCGATGCACATGTTCAGTATACTCATTTAGCCACTAATTATTTGATAGAAAAAATAGCCTAAAACAAGTTTGATCTGAACGTGATGCGTAAAATGAATCTCCAGATTGATCTGAACGTGGCCTTGGCGCTCAGCCAGCGGCTGCCTCCTGCTTTGCTTGGCTGTGTTGGGCCCCCTGTTAGCCTTGGTTAGCCGTGATTTTTGAGGATACTCATGGCGCAAATTCTGCAGCGTAGCCCGTGCCCTCGTGTTCTTTGCGACCGCGCCGACGGCAAGCAGATGGGAGCTAGTCGAGAAATTGGATCTTTTGCCCCACTTTACTTCTCCATTGGATCATTTGCCCCTCCCTGAGAGGCTACCGGATGGGGCCCGGGGCCACTGTCATTGAGACAATCAAATGGCAAATCATCCAACCCCTTATAAAGTGAGGCAAATCATCCAATCCCAAGGAGCTAGTCAGGGGACTCAGCGAGTCGGGAGGACCGAAAAGGAAGCAGTTTTTTTCTTTTGAGAGGTGCGAAAAGGAAGCAGATTGATCGGGAGCAGGCTGGATAGAATTTGGAGAGGCTCGGGGATGAAACCAGGCTGCCAAGCCTAAAACCAATTAATCAAAGCAAAATATAACTAGGCCCAAAATTGGCCACCCTAAAACTTGGGGCTCTGTGCGGTCGCACTCCTCGGACATGCCCATGGACGGGCCTGCAAGGGTATTTGAAAGGAAAACGACAATCTAAACATGGCCTTAGCTTCCCATGGGTCATTTAATCATTTGAGCATTTATAATAGACTCATGGAACCATCGCTATATTTGAGCAGTTCATATTCTTGTTAGTCCAACAACTAATCTGAATATGGTAACTTACTATAGAGCATGCATAAAAACATGCTAATATTCATTGGCAACAAAACAATAATTTTCATATAGACGAACCCCCCCCCCCCCCCCCCCGAACAACAAGATATTAATCGCATGTCATTATCTGACTGAACCCGTTATACAAAGAAAGGAAAATGGATGAATGCTTTAGAAGCTGATTTATTGCTCAGTATTCGACAATGGTTGTACTGAATATATATTCCCAAAAAAAGTTGGAAAAATGAAAAGCCAATGTAATTCATGTTACCCGCAAAACTCCATCTACCCGTGTCATATTTTTCATGTGTATGATCATGAACTTACGTAAAACAAACCAATCAAGAGGTAGAGTGTCATCCAATCCATGAAAACACTGCAACGAAAAGCCTACTGGTAAGGCCCTTCTTGTATGAAAATTTTAAAATTCTCACAACTCAATATGCTACTATAAGGCACTTACCCTGCAACTTCTTTAGAGCAACTCTAGCAAACCCCGCATCCGGCCGGCCCACAAAACGTGTTTGCAGTTCATGAAAAAATGCCTTTGCGGGCCGGCGCGGACGGCCGCAGTTGCAGACCCCGCATAACGGACTTGTAGAAAAGGATATTCGTGAAATATGCTCTTTTACGGGTCGGCTTTGCGGGGTCTGATCTGCGTGCAGTCGTCGCACTGTATGAGCGGTATCGGGGAGCCACATAGCCCGAAGTTAGCATCAGCACTGTCCGCGTGCAGTCGTCGTACTGTATGAGCGACACCGGCGAGCCACAGAGCTGCTGCGCGAGCGCCGAGCCCGGTGGACGGCCGGACGAATCCATGCCCGCAAACCGTCAGCGGCGGCGGGAGGACGAATCCGTACCTGCATGTGGCGATGCGCCCTTGCCGGGGCTGCGGGAGATGCTCCCCGACCATTCCATCGCTTGGCGCAGCCACCGGCGGCCGAAAAAGTCAAATCCGGCGGCCCGCGATGAAGGGCCGCAGATCCGCAAATCTGGCGGCCCGCCGACGCAGGGGGGAAGGGAGGCCTCGTGCGTGTGGCGGCCTTTCGGCGTGCTCCCGCCGGCTGCTTTTGCCGGAATCTTGGGCGGCGGCCTGGCGGAGGAGCGAGGGGGAGAGGGGAGGTGGTTGGTGGGGAAAGCGCGGGCTGAAATGTCCCCCCACCAATTGCTTCCGCTTATATGCAGGGCACCGCAGCGGCGAGGGGGAAACCCGCGTATTCGCGGGTTGGGTCCGAGATTTTGCCGCGCCCCTCAAAATTTTTTGCGGGTCGGTGCGGGATGCGGGGTCTGATCGGGCAGGTTTTCCCGCCTCGACCCACATTTTGACGGTTATTTTGCGGGTCGGGGCGGGATGCTGGGTCTGCTAGAGATGCTCTTAGCAACATCTCCTCTTCACTCCCCTTCCTCCTCTTTGTCGCTTCCTTTGCCTTCGGATCCTCCTCCTCTTTCATCAAACACTGCTCTTCATCTTTTCTCAAATGTTCTTCCTCCGCTTCCCGCCTCTTCGCAAGAGCCTCCTGCATCTCCCGAACATGCTTTGGGAGCTTCTTCATGTCAACCTTCCCTTTAGGCACCTCGCCTCCTTTTCCTCCTTCTTGACCTCTCTCCCATTAGGTGAAAGGCTGATCAATAAAATAGTCTTATATTTTTAAGACATATAGATGTATATTAATGTTGGACAATGTGCAGCACAATATGTACCTAATTGTAGGTGACAAATATGTGGGGTAAGAAAAATAAATCAAAATACTAAATCTCACCTACAAGTAGAGCAAACCATTGCCTATAGCTAGTGGTACCTACAAGAAAAAATGTATTTTGGTAAATATTTATTTTTAACTCTATAGAAGATAGTGATAATGTTACATGTCTAATAACTTTCCAGATGAGATGTAGCAGATAACAATGACGACGACGGGCCGGCGGCGCAGCAGCTGCTCATAGCACCCATCTCGCTCGACTTTCCGGATGGATGGGTTCCTCTGCTCTCTGATTTGGGGGAGAGAGTGGGGAGGGGGAGAAGGGGAGAGCAGGCCTGGGAAGTGCCGTGGATGCAAGGCACTATCCCTTTTGCATCTGCGTGCTTTATAGATTGTTTTCTTCGCTTCATGGTTTATTTTTGCGGGCACTGGGATGGGATTTATCTCAAATCTCAAACCATTGACTTCTGTGCTTGAGTAAAGAGCATAAAAATGGTGCTTATTTGGTCCACACAAAATGTGGATGGTAACGAGAAGAAAATAAATGCGGCTGGCTCCAGTTGTTAATTGCCGCGTAAACATAATTTAATTTTGATCACATATACTCCCTCTGTTTATACAAATATAAGATGTTTTGAATATTTTAATATGGACTACATACATATTCAAATTAATGAACAAATACTATAAAACGTGTGTGTCTATTTTTTTTTTAGTTCAAGTTTGGTATTTTGACCAGAGATATAAGCTAAGTCAAGAGTCACCATAAAAAGAAAAAATTGTCGGTTGGAGTGAGGCATTTTGGAGCTCAGGCTCCATGAAGCTCTTTAAAAAATATCAAAAGTATATTTTAATGCTTCAAAAATTCTGAAATAATTTATGTATGTTCGTATGGATGTATCCTATGATCTATAAGTGTAGAAAGTTTCACAGTGAAATACATTAACATACGAGGTGCATAGAAAAAGACAAATTCATGCAACTTTTTTATAGTGAACACTGTGTGTAGTGTTTGTCGTGTCAAAATCACATATTTGTCTTTTATGTGTAGATTTCACCTTAATGTATATCATCATCATCATCATCATCAAACTTTATGCACATATATAGTATATATCCATATGAACTTGTGTGATTTTCTAGATTTTTGTGGAACTTTAAAATGTGATTTTTGAATTTTTCAATAAAACGAGCTCCATGGAGCTCGAGCCCTATGTGCATTTTCGAGTCCAGAGAGGATATATATTTTTCTTTTCAGATATACACACGAATGTTTAAATCTCGATAAGTCAAGCGGGTTAGGGGAGCGTGGGAGAAGGAGTAAGTCGCCTTTCGTGATCGACCAATTTCATACGTCTCTAGAGGGCACGGGATTCTTTCACTGTTGTGTTGGCTATGTGGGCACAGAAAAGACCTTGTGGAGGCAAAGAGGATAAAATCATAGCCGGTCGTGTGCAGAGGCAGCTAGAGGATATCTCGGCGGCTGGGAGTAGGCGGCTTGAGGGGAGTTCGGTGTCTCTCCTGGTTGGGCATTTGGCGGCTGCGAGCACGCGGCTAGGAGCGACGTCTTTCCTAGCCGGTCATTCGGATGCAACCTTGGCAGTTGGAAGCAGTCTTTTCCGTCTGGGCGTTCGGTGGTTGAGACCTCATCGATGGGGAGTGGTGTCTTTCCCTTTCCTTTGTTCGATGTCTTCCCATGTGGTGTTGTGTTCTTCTCACTTCCCATTGAGTATCTAGATTATTTCCATGTTGCCTTCCTCCTGCATTTGATTGTATGGCTATCATTAGTTGTTCCTTTAGAGTGTGTTGGTATATTAGAGTGGCTTATTGTTAACATGCTTCACGAGTTTCATTTGGATTGATCTTCAGTGTTTTATTTTATTGTGAACCATCGATGCTTACTCTTATGATGATCGTTCGCTCGTGGGCAACCTTTGGTTGTGTGCGTGGATTGGTGATCCATGGTGTTATTTTTGTTGTTTTGTTATGGCATGGAGAGAAAGCCTTGTGTTTTATTTCTGATTTTGGGTTGTTATGTTGATGTGTGGTAAAGATTAGATGTAGTTGCTCCACAATAAAATGTGTAGTATTATCGCCACCGATCACAATATGGGGCTCCCAAATCATTTTTACATGTCATTGATATATTTGAGTAGGCCAAGATTGATGCATATCTGTGCATTGAGAAGATAGGTTATCCTATCATATACATATGAGGATGCCACAGTCCATCTTTCGAAAGCGGCTTAGCAAAGTGTACAAAATTCTTCTAGTTATGTTCATATCGAACCAAGATAAAAGGACAGAATGTGTAAAATTCTCACGCACGTATATAAAATGACATGCTAGTGCCACAAAGAGTATGCATGCGTTGTAATAACATTGAAAGGGACTTTCTAAAATAGTGTCTATTAATTAGAAAATAAAGTCTCTACTACAATCACGCCAAATTATGTTATGATCACAGGTCAGCATGGTGTTCGGCTCCTCTACAGTTAACTTGTTATAGTAGCTGTCAAAATATGCAGTATAGTTGCAATCCAATGGCTCTCCTACCCCCTCTCACTCTTTGCAGCAAATGGAGGATTCCATAGACTGTGAGGACGACGGTTGCCTGAAGCGCACCAGTAAGAAGCGGACATCCATATGGCTTACCGACTAGTGTGTTTGCGAAGTTGCGCTCGTCATGGTTCGGGTCGCTAGATTAATAGCAGTCGGAGTACAACTCCATGAACGAATGCTGCCCTAGGTCGTGCAGACGACATTGGATTGCAGTAGTCCATCCAACACTGGGCAACATGGCTTCTCCGAGTGCCGCATCGTGCTCCCACTCTCCACATAGGATAGGTAGTTCGACATGCTCAACACCGCCTTCATGCACTCTGAGTTGATCCCAGCTGTTGGTGCTGGTGCACCAGCTGGCCCTGCGCTGCCTACGCGAGGCCTATCGCCATTGAAATCCTCCATTGCTGCAAAGAGTGTGAAGGAGGGATAGGAGAGGCATTGGATCGCAACTAGACGACATATTTTGAGACTACTATACCTGTATAGTAAGAACTCAACTGTAGAGGAACCAAACCTGTCGGCATGGGCGCATGGCACCTTGCAACACATAATCACTTAACACCTCGCCTGGACTGTAGCTAGACCGTATACAATTTCATTTGCCTACCATGTCCACCTTCTGAACCTTAATGTCATGCAACTAATCTAAGGTGTGTTGTGTGTCTTCGTGCACCATAGTAAACACTGACCATCTCACATTCAAAATTTAAAATTTTGCAACCACCTCAGCACAGTTACACTCAATCACGACAGGTTTGGATGTAAATCCCACTTGTTTGCGCGGAAAATAGAAAAGGACAATTCTTTGACCACAGTAAAACCAGTAAACAAAGCAACTCCAATTATTTGAGAACAAATTATTGTAGGTATCTCTAGAATTGGCTACATACTTACACATACCATAGAAAATCATATACTTTAGGACCCACCATCAAGATATTTGTTATATTCTCTGTCAAGATATGTAAGAACACTGAAGTGAATGCTAACCATATCAATATATAAACTATCATTCATCTAAGTGGCATATATTAATCTGTGGAGACATGCATGGTTAAAAGTCATAGTAACTAATGTGATTATCCTTGCAAAATTAATGTGATTCAAACTGAGTGCAAGCGTATTTATAATGATAGATGAGAACTTGTGTAACGAAGAACATCTCACCTTAATATGCAGCAATAATGTTACTCCCTGCATTCCACAATACTTGTCGTGGTTTGAGTTCAAATTTGAACTAAAACCATGACAAGTATTGCGGGACGGAGGGAGTACATGGTTGCTTTCGTTTTGTAGTAAATTTGTATGTAACTTAGGACCGTACCTTGATAAACTGCGGTATAAAAGAAAACAAATGTGGTTAATTTTGCTATGTGTAAAAATAAAATAGAATAGTTGAAACTCCATATACACAAAATGAGTTATAAATAAATATAAAATGTAATTAATTTTGCTAAGTGTAATGTAAAGATTAACTAATAGTGGTCGTATATTGATAGAATAAGTTATAACGAAGTAAAAAATGTGATCAATTTTACTAAGTGTAACAGAAAAATGTATTGTTGCCATTATATGTAAATTTTAATTGTGAATAAATAAAAAGTGTGTTGAATGAAATAAAGGGTGGAATTGATACCTTGACAACAACATTTGGGATATTGTTTTTTCTTAATTTTCCCAAAGCAATACTCATGATAGATTTCATCCCATCTTATGTTCCCTTTTGACCAAGAACCTTGTCACAAGGAAAGCATCACCTCTCGCCGTCGGCCAAAAGCAATACCGTCTCTATCCGATTTGAGCAAGAACATCCTCTCGCAGGGATTGGCTCGTCTCTGCTCCTGCCGTGTCAGCGTCATCCAGAGTCCCAAGTCGCACGCGCACCCCGCACGCGGATGAATGACTATTTCTTGTATATATAGACATAGCGGCATGGTGGACATAACAATGAGGGGTGCACCGGCTGCGTGGTCCATAGCCAAAGGAAGAGTGGTGCCACGGATAAGTGACGTGGCGCAAGCCAGACCCTCCCTTGCTAGCTGATGGGCATCCCTAGGCATGCCTTCATTTACAGGAAAGGGAATTAAGTTGCACGGGTATGGCAGGCAGATGAGCAGCCCTATTGGATGCATTCATTTATTGGATCATGGTATGCATGGTGGCAGCTTGTTGATGAGCATCCCTAGGAATGCGTTCATTTATTGGATCGTCGTATGCATGGTGGTAGCTTGTTGAGTTTTGCTTCACTTTGGACCACTACTTTCATGCATTTCATCTATTGTTTTATCCCCGCGGTGAATGATACGTCTCCAACGTATCTATAATTTTTGATTGTTCCATGCTATTTTATTATCCTTCTAGGATGTTTTATATGCATTTATATGCTATTTTATATGATTTTTGGGACTAACCTATTAACCTAGAGCCCAGTGCCAGTATCTTCTTTTCCCCTTGTTTTTGAGTATCGCAGAAAAGGGAAACCAAACGGAGTCCAAACGGAATGAAACCTTCGGGAGAGTTACTTTTGGAACGGAAGCAATCCAAGAGACTTGGAGTACACGTCAGGGAAGCTTCGAGGAAGCCACGAGGCAGGGAGGCGCGCCCTACCCCCCTGGGCACGCTCCCCTGACCGACTTCTTTTGCCTATATATATCCATATACCCTAAAAACATCGGGGAGCACAATAGATCGGGAGTTCCGCCGCCGCAAGTCTCTGTAACCACCAAAAACCAATCGGGACCATGTTTCGGCACCCTGCCGGAGGGGGGAACCCTCACCGGTGGCCATCTTCATCATCTCGGCGCTCTCCATGACGAGGAGGGAGTAGTTCACCCTCGGGGCTGAGGGTATGTACCAGTAGCTATGTGTTTGATCTCTCTCTCTCTCTCTCTCTCTCTCTCTCTCTCTCTCTCGTTCTTGAGGTGGTACGATCTTGATGTATCGGGAGCTTTGCTATTATAGTTGGATCTTATGATGTTTCTCCCCCTCTACTCTCTTGTAATGGATTGAGTTTTCCCTTTGAAGTTATCTTATCGGATTGAGTCTTTAAGGATTTGAGAACACTTGATGTATGTCTTGCATGTGCTTATCTGTGGTGACAATGGGATATTCATGTGACCTACTTGATGTATGTTTTGGTGATCAACTTGCGGGTTCCATAAGATTGTGAACTTATGCATAGGAGTTGGCACACGTTTTCGTCTTGACTCTCCAGTAGAAATTTTGGGGCACTCTTCGAGGTTCTATGTGTTGGTTGAATAGATGAATCTGAGATTGTGTGATGCATATCGTATAATCATACCGACGGATACTTGAGGTGACATTGGAGTATGTAGGTGACATTAGGGTTTTGGTTGATTTGTGTCTTAAGGTGTTATTCTAGTACGAACTCTATGATAGATCGAACGGAAAGAATAGCTTCATGTTATTTTACTACAGACACTTGAATAGATCGATCAGAAAGGTTAACTTTGAGGTGGTTTCGTACCCTACCATAATCTCTTCGTTTGTTCTCCGCTATTAGTGACTTTGGAGTGACTCTTCGTTGCATGTTGAGGGATAGTTATGAGAGAATGGAATGGGCGATATCGGGATGATCAAAGGGGGGGTTGCCTGGTTGCTCAGACAAGCAGAAGGGGTCGTCGTCGACGTAGTCGATCACAGCAGCATCAGCGGCAGTCTTGGGGTCTACCGGAGAGAAGAGGGGGAAGAAACAGTAAATACATAGCAAACAGATGCATGACAAGACAATAAGCGGTGTTAGAGGTGTTCTAACGCGGCGTTACACGATACCGTGGAAGGGGGGAAACATCCGGGAATGTTTTCCCGAAGTTTGCATTTTTCGGACAGATGAAACGGAGGGGGAAAGTTGCATGTTCACGTAGTTAGGGGCATGTGGGAGGCGAACGGATCGCGTATTCGGATTCATCTCGTCGTTCTGAGCAACTTTCATGTACAAAACATTTTCATCCGAGTTACGGTTATTTTTCTATGAATTATTAAAGTTTTAGCAATATTCTGAAATTTAAAATTAATCCTAAATAAACCAGAATATACCTATTGTAGCCACTAGAATCTAGCCCTAGTGGATGACAAGTGGGGTCCATGGGTCTAGTCAGCATGCATAGTCAGCAATGAATTAGGTTAAGTAGAAGGTTAATTAAGTTAATTATCTAATTAATTATCTAATTATTATTTATTTATTTAACATTTTTTTAAACGTTTTGGGGGTGGGCCCCCTTTGTCATAGGCCCAAGGGGCCATATCGGGTTAACGGGCGCGCGGTGTGGGCGTGGGCGCCCCTGCCCGAGGAGGGGCGAACCCGAGCGCCGGCCGGGGTGAGGTCGCCGGCGACGGGGGAGGAGAAGCGCCGGGCGCAGCAATGCGCGGGGAGTGGCGGGGCGCAGCAGGCGAGGCGTGCGCGACCGGGGCCTCCGGCGGGCGGCGCGAGCAGGCGCAGCGGAGGAGAGGGAGGGAGAAGGCGGCAGCGGCCGTCGGGCGGAGGCCGGTGCGGGGCGGCGGTGGCAGGTGGTGAGCAGCGCAGGTCGACGTGGTGCGGGCGAGCGCGCGCATGGATGGCCAAGGGATGCAGTGGGCGGCGCCTTCGGAGGGCGGAGCGGCGGTGCACGCGTGGCAGGCGAGCGGGGCGGGGAGCGGCGCGACGGTGGTGGCCGCAGGTGGAGAAGGTGAGGCAAGCGCGCGGATGCGGGGGGGACGGCCGGAGTGCGGCCATGGTGGCCAACGGCGCGCGCGGCCACCTACGACGATAGAGACATGGGGGAGGAGGGGGAATCGACGAGGGGCTCACAATGGAGCGTAGGGAGGGGGCAGTGGGCTCGAGGCGGCTTGGGTGGTCCGGCGACGGCGGGGCGAGGACGAGGCGACGGACGACGATGGAGAGGCGGGGCAGGGCAGTCCGGCAACGAAATCGGGGAGGCGACGGCGTCAGGGGCGGGCGCAGGGTCGGGGCGCGCCGTGCGGGAGGAGACGGAGAGGCGGGCGCCTGTGAGGTGGCGAGGGGCGACGGCGAGGTGGTCGGGGCTCGCTGCCCCGATCTCGATCCAGACGAAAGGAGAGGAGATCATGGGGGGGGGAGTGGGGCGATCTGCATATATTTTGGGGGCGTGGGGGATAAGGGAGGATGGGGTGGGCCGGCTGGGCCGCGTGGGTGGCCAGCTAGGCCTCGAGGCCCATGAGGGAAGAGGGGGGGTTTCCGTTTTCTGTTTTTATATTAACTTTAACCTTTTCTGTTTTCTTTATTTTCTATTTATTGTCTTCATATCTTATTATCTATTTATTTTAGCTTTAGCAATTATCTAAACATCACCTAAATTAGTGTTTATATTTAGGCTACTGACCTAAACTATTTGGCACATTACTCAAATAGTTTTATATTTGTTTAGTATAAAAAACATTTAACAATTGTTTTAAGCCCTTGTTTTAATTATTATAGGGCATGCAAACACTTTACAAAAATGTTGGGTCAGCACCATGGTTGGTTATGGAAACTTCGCCGCACTTTGAACGTATTAGTTTGCATGTTTGAGAAATTGAATTTCCGGACTTCAGTTTGAACTTGAATTTGAATTAAGATTTGAATCAAGAGAGGATTAGCAACAGTAATGTGATGACGTGGCATCATTAGCAGAGGATTACTGTAGCTTAATTATCCGGGCATCACAATTCTCCACTACAAGAAATTTCGTCCCGAGATTTAAGGGGTGTACTAGGGGGAAAGACTCGGAAAGGACGTACCTCAACACAAGATAGGTAATTGGGGGCTATCTCTCGAGTTGAAACTTAAGTAAGACATCGAGAGCAAAGCAAGAAGGTGCAATAAGAAGTTTCAAGCCGGTAAGCAATCGTTCGTTGCCTGAAACAGAGAGTGAAAGGGGTTCAAGAGCAATGGGAATAAGTATTGCGTCTGATACCAGAACAGATCACAAGGATGGTGGCTTGTGAATTACATACGAAGCCAAGCGCGAGGGACAACTTTGAAAACAAGGAGAGTCAGGTTTCGATCCTGTGGAACTCTGTGTTATGGGCCCACCATGTGGGTTAGAAGTAGAAAGGGCGCTGATAGGCAGGCATGTCAGAGCATAGACTGTCAGTTATGTTGGCAACAACGTTGGTACCAAGGGCGAGGGACGAAGAGAACCATTTTCCTGCTCGCAAGGCGAGGCGGACCAGTAGGCAAAGTTCTCATCCATCGGCAGCTACCGGGATGTCATCAACAATAGTTACAAGGTCTTACTGACAGAGCTGTATATCGAGGCATTTACATAAGCAGCGAATTATCACTGCTCAAATATGTTGCGTTACAAGAAAGGTTAACATAACAATGGAAAGGAAAGTGTAGACTCGAATCAGTTATTGGTGTCCTCGAGTGTCTACCAACTCAGAACCCGTGGAAAATTTGAATCGGCGAGAAATAACAGTTGATGAAGAACTCATAAGAAGTTATGTAGTTCCGTGATATTCTCGAGATAGCAGACAGTAATACTCGAATGTAGATCAAAGTAGAGGTTGGACTGGTGAAATGATATGAAGAAGACAAGTACTTTCACTTGTCCGAGAAATGGGATCAAAGGAGAACAATATGGTCGGAACCACGGTTGCAAAGGACCAAATATAGATACAAGATGAACTTGTCACTAGGGGATTATTATTATCATAACAAGAAGCTTCCATGATAAGTTCCACATCGGGTCCATGGGCATGAACACAAAGGTTCAAGGTCGACTCCCACTTCTTTAATGCACAACTTTCCATTCACTTCTCGCCTTCGTCGAAGTTGTAGAGTCAAAATTCACGAGTAAATAACTCAAGCTTGGTGTAGAGCATGATTGAGGAAGCATAAGATACAATTTACCAAAGGCATTATATATCCGAGGAAAAGCACACAAGGTCACTGAATATGAAGAAAGTTGTCAGAAAAAACCTAACAAAGGATCCAGTGGTCCACAAGGGATCTGATGTGAGCATCGATACTCACCCAGAAGAAGAAAGAATGCAAGGATATCAGATTATAGAAACAACTGACTAACTCAAAGCTCGAAGGGAAAGGGAATTATGAGTTCCAAAACGAGGGATCAGAAGAAGAGGCTCCTATCAAAGACAAGTAAGTTGAATAGACATAGATCGACAATCGATCAAGGTTTGATTTGTCAAACACCAGCTCATGTCCGGGGTGACATCTGAGCCGAAGGGAAGAATTCAAACTGTGATAGATGATTGCAAGCATACATAAACATATCGAATCAAATGCGCAAAATTAGGATGACAAAGGATGCTAATGAACATTGCTAGACATATGGAAAGCATCCACAATGCAAGCAGACAAGGAGGAGCAAGAGTAATAGGTTTCTAAGGATTTTTGTAAGATCGGATAATATTCCAAAGAATTTTGTGAAACAAAGTTCAACTGTGGGCGAACTGATACTCGGCAAGGGCGAGTAATTATCCGCAGGGGTATTCATGTGGCAAAGAACTGCAAGGCAACAAGCATAAAGGATTCTCGGAACATCGAAGAGTATTTCAGGACATCTTGTAATAACAAGAGCAACTGGGGATGAAGGTATGAAGGAAAACATAGGTAGTTACTCATAAGAATTTATCGGTGGTAGGGATCGCAATGGCGAAGCGTATAAGGGTCTCGCGAAAACATCGAAGAGTATCTTCAGAATCTTTTGGTGCACCAAGCAATCATCTGGAGTGAGGGCTCTCCGGGAGAAAGTATTTACGAGAACCTAGAGTTAGAGTTAGCAAAACCATTTAACCTGAATAGACGAGAGGTCAGAGTCCCAGAGTATAGACGAGGAGTAAAAAGATCCTAATACCACCCAATGGCGACATGGGCCCGTAAGCCACATAGCCATGTTAGTAAAACCGTTTTTCAAAGACTAGACTCAACTTCGGCCAAGGAGTTGGAAAGGGGGATCCTACAGGCAGTCGGCTCTGATACCAACTTGTGACGCCCCCGATTCGACCGTACACTAATCATACACACAAATGTGTACGATCAAGAACAGGGACTCACGGGAAGATATCACAACACAACTCTAGACACAAATTCTAATAATACAAGCTTTATATTACAAGCCAGGGGCCTCGAGGGCTCGAATACAAGCTCGATACACAAGAGTCAGCGGAAGCAACAATATCTGAGTACAGACATAATTTAAACAAGGATGCCTTAAGAAGGCTAGCACAAAAATCAACGATCGAAGAGGCAAGGCCTTCTGCCCTGGGACCTCCTAACTACTCCTGGTCGTCGGCGGGCTCCATGTAGTAATATCCGTCGGCGGTGACATCTGGCTCCTGGGATCCACCATCTGGTTGCATCAACCAGAAAGAAGAAGGAAGGGGAAAAAGGGGGGAGCAAAGCAACCGCGAGTACTCATCCAAAGTACTTGCAAGCATCAGATCTATACTAAGTATGCATTGGTATCAAATGGAAGGGCTGTATCTGTGGACTGAACTGCAGAATGCCAGAATAGAGGGGAAGGCCTAGCCTATCGAAGACTAGCATCTTCAAGCAGCTCCAAGCATCTTGCAACATGTAGAAGAGTAAAGGATAGCAGTTTATATTAACAAGCATGTTGTAGCAGCAATGCCCAGAGATCCTTCCTCGACTCCCTGCGAGAAAGCAATCCTGGAGCCACATAACTTAAGTATCCATTTCTAGTTGTGTTAGATCAAGATATAAGGCTGAACGTCCATTACCGTGGACACGATATTCGAATAAAGATCTTCCCTGCAGGGGTGCACCACGTTTTCCAACACGCTCGATCACTCTGGCCGGACACACTTTTCTGGGTCAATGCCCGGCCTCGAAAGATCAACACGTCGCAGCCCTACCTAGGCTCAGCAGAGAGGTCCCCGCTGGTCTACCTCCTAAGCACTCCGGGGTCTGGGCCCATCGCCCATTGCACTCCGGGTTGTTACGTGCAGGGCGGGTCCAGGCTCCACCACTACAGGATGGTGCCGACCCAGCCGTGCCGCAATGCTGAACTGGACGTCTTACAAAGCTTCGGCTGATACTGCAACGTCGAGGCCCATTACTATTCTCGCGTGTTGGTTGGTGCGTAAAGGCCAAAGGCCAATTTAGAACAAATACCCAAACCATAGTGTATTATTATCTTGCGGAGACGAGCAGAGACACACGATAACGTGACCCCGTCGCCCCGTCTCGAGGAAATACGGCAAGGGCAAGCCCAGCCCACTCGAGGGCTGCCTGACTTCCCGGTCGTGCCTCGTAACCATCTTGCGGGTGCTCTCCGGGCCCGCCCGACTTTCCCAAATGTCTCAAGTAATGTCAAGGTAACCGTGTGTCCAGACATCAAGGGGAAAACCCAAGGAATCACCCCTGGAGGATTCCACTCAATGTAATCATCAAGGTGAACGTAAGAGGGACCACCCTCGAGGTTCACACTTGAGGTGTTGAACGAGAGAGCCGTATCGGGAATGGTGAAAGAGGAAATCACCCTCGATGACCACGACCGAATAGCTACACTACAGAATTATCATCAGGAGTGCGTTATGAGGGATCACCCTCGGCACTCGATAGTAGCTCTGTAGAGTCGAGCAACAAAAGGGGCGTGATGTGATGTGAGGTGTCGGGCTCTGGTCGTCGATCACGTAGATCGAGTCGTCGATGATGAAGCAGGGTCAACAAGGACAAGTGGGGGTCACTGATGGAACACTAACCAACCTATACTAAGCAGTTTAGGAGAAGCAGGTAGATAACAATAGCAGGTACAAAAGCAGGCCATGCATCAGAATAGGAGCAATCAAATACAGTAGCAAAATCTAATGCAAGCATGAGAGAATGGAATGGGCGATACCGGGATGATCAAAGGGGGGGCTTGCCTGGTTGCTCAGACAAGCAGAAGGGGTCGTTGTCGACGTAGTCGTTCACAACAGCATCAGCGGCAGTCTCGGGGTCTACCGGAGAGAAGAGGGGGAAGAAACAGTAAATACATAGCAAACAGATGCATGACAATCAATAAGCGGTGTTAGAGGTGTTCTAACGTGGCGTTACACGATACCGTGGAAGGGGGGAAACATCCGGGAAAGTTTTCCCGAAGTTTGCATTTTTCAGACAGATGAAACGGAGGGGGAAAGTTGCATGTTCAGGTAGTTAGGGGCATGTGGCAGACGAAGAGATCGCGTATTCGGATTCGTCTCGTCGTTCTGAGCAACTTTCATGTACATAAGATTTTCATCCGAGTTAGGGTTATTTTTCTATGAATTATTCAAGTTTTAGCAATATTCTGAAATTTAAAATTAATCCTAAATAAACCAGAATATACCTATTGTAGCCACTAGGATCTAGCCCTAGTGGATGACAAGTGGGGTCCATGGGTCTAGTCAGCATGCACAATCAGCAGTTGACCTGTCAACATTGACTCGTCAACAGGGTCAGCGGGCCCCACATGTCGTAGGCTGTTCGGTTAGTTAAACTAGTCAATTAGGTTAAGTAGCAGGTTAATTAAGTTAATTATCTAATTAATTAACTAATTATTATTTATTTATTTAACTTTTTTAAAACGTTTTGGGGGTTGGCCCCCTTTGTCATAGGCCCAAGGGGACATATCGGGTTAAGGGGCGCGCGGTGTGGGCGTGGGCGCCCCTGCCCGAGGAGGGGCGAACCCGAGCGCCGGCCGGGGTGAGGTCGCCGGCGACGGGGGAGGAGAAGCGCCGGGCGCAGCAGTGCGCGGGGAGTGGCGGGGTGCAGCAGGCGAGGCGGGCGCGACCGGGGCCTCCGGCGGGCGGCGCGAGCATGCGCGGCGGAGGAGAGGGAGGGAGAAGGCGGCAGCGGCCGTCGGGCGGAGGCCGGTGCGGGGCGGCGGTGGCAGGCGGTGAGCAGCGCAGGTCGACGTGGTGCGGGCGAGCGCGCGTGTGGACGGCCAGGGGATGCAGCGGGCGGCGCCTCCGGAGGGCGGCAAGGCGGTGCACACGTGGCAGGCGAGCGGAGCGGAGAGCGGCGCGAGGGTGGTGGCCGCAGGTGGAGAAGGCGAGTCAAGCGCGCGGATGGGGGGGCGGCCGGAGCGCGGCCATTGTGGCCAACGGCGCGCGCGGCCACCTACGACGACAGAGACGAGGGGGAGGAGGGGGAATCGACGATGGGCTCACAACGGAGCGTAGGGAGGGGGCAGTGGGCTCGAGGCGGCTTGGAGTGGTCCGGCGACGGCGGGGCGAGGACGAGGCGACGACCGACGATGGAGAGGCGGGGTAGGGCAGTCCGGCGACGGAATCGGGGAGGCGACGGCGTCAGGGGCGGGCGCAGGGTCGGGGGCGCCGTGCGGGAGGAGACGGAGAGGCGGGCGCCTGTGAGGTGGCGAGGGGCGACGACGAGGTGGTCGGGGCTCGCTGCCCCGATCTCGATCCAGACGGGAGGAGAGGAGATCGTGGGGGGGAGTGGGGCGATCTGCAGATATTTTGGGGGCGTGGGGGATAAGGGAGGATGGGTTGGGCCGGCTGGGCCACGTGGGTGGCCAGCTGGCCCTCGAGGCCCACGAGGGAAGAGGGGGGGGTTCTGTTTTCTGTTTTTATGTTAACTTTAACCTTTTCTGTTTTCTTTATTTTCTGTTTATTGTCTTCATATCTTATTATCTATTTATTTTAGCTTTAGCAATTATCTAAACATCACCTAAATTAGTGTTTATATTTAGGCTACTGACCTAAACTATTTGGCACATTACTCAAATAGTTTATATTTGTTTAGTATAAAAAAACATTTAACAATTGTTTTAAGCCCCTGTTTTAATTATTATAGGGCATGAAAACACTTTACAAAAATGTTGGGTCAGCACCATGGTTGGTTATGGAAACTTCGCCGCACTTGAGAAATTGAATTTTTGGACTTCACTTTGAACTTGAATTTGAATCAAGATTTGAATCAAGCGAGGATTAGCAACAGTAATGTGATGACGTGGCATCATTAGCAGAGGATTACTGTAGCTTAATTATCCGGGCGTCACACACATGATATGTGTTTTGCTTGGAGCGTCATTTTATTTTCTTTTGTTTTGCCTTCTGTTTGAATAAAATACCAAGATATGAAATTATTAAATGTTAGAGAGTCTTCACATAGTTGCATAATTATTCAACTCCTCATTGATCTTCACTTATATCTTTCGCCGTAGTTTGTCGTTTGCTCTAGTGCTTCACTTATATCCTCTTAGAGCACGACGGTGGTTTTATTTTGAAGAAATAGATGAACTCTCATGCTTCACTTATATCATTTTGAGAGTCTCTAAACAGCATGGTAATTTTCTTTGGTTATAAAATTAGTCCTCATATGATAGGCATCCAAGATAAAAACTTTAAAGTGCATTGAATACTAAGAGAAGTTTGATACTTGATAGTTGTTTTGAGATATAAGGGTGGTGATATTAGAGTCGTGCTAGTTGGGTAATTATGAAATTGAGAAATACTTGTGTTGAGGTTGGCAAGTCCCGTAGCATGCACTTATGGTAAACGTTGTGTGAAAAATTTGAAGCATGGATTGTTCTTTGATTGCTTTCCTTATGAGTGGCGGTAAGGGACGAGCGATGGTCTTTTCCTACCAATCTATCCCCCTAGGGGCATGCGTAGTAGTACTTTGCTTCGAGGGCTAATAAACTTTTGCAATAAGTATATGAGTTCTTTATGACTAATGTGAGTCCATGGATATTACACACTCTCACCATTCCATCATTGCTAGCCACTTCGGTACAGTGCATTGCCCTTTCTCACCTTGAGAGTTGGTGCAAATTTCGCCGGTATCATACACCCACCATATACCTTCCTCAAAACAGCCACCATACCTACCTATTATGGCATTTCCATAGCCATTCCGAGATATATTGCCATGCAACTTACCACCGTTCTGTTTGTTATGGCACGTTTCATCATTGTCATATTGCTTTGCATGATCATGTAGTTGACATCGTATTTGTGGCAAAGCCACCTTCATAATTCTTTCATACATGTCACTCTTGATTCATTGCACATCCCGGTACACCGCCGGAGGCATTCATATAGAGTCATGTTTTGTTCTAAGTATCGAGTTGTAATTCTTGAGTTGTAAGTAAATAAAAGTGTGATGATCTTCATTATTAGAGCATTGTCCCAGTGAGGAAAGGATGATAGAGACTATGATTCCCCCACAAGTCGGGATGAGACTCCGGACGAAAAATAAAAAAAATAAAAGAGGCCAAAGAAGCCCAAAAAAAGAGGCCATAAAAAAAGAGAAGGCCCAAATAAAAAATAAAAAAATAAAAAATGAGAGAAAAAGAGAGAAGGGACAATGTGACTATCCTTTTTCCACACTTGTGCTTCAAAGTAGCACCATGATATTCATGATAGAGAGTCTCTTATTTTGTCACTTTCATATACTAGTGGGAATTTTTCATTATACAACTTGGCTTGTATATTCCAATGATGGGCTTCCTCAAAATGCCCTAGGTCTTCATGAGCAACCAAGTTGGATGCACACCAACTTAGTTTCTTTTGATGAGCTTTCATATATTTATAGCTCTAGTGCATCCTTTGCATGGCAATCCCTACTCCTCGCATTGACATCAATTGATGGGCACCTCCATAGCCCGTTGATTAGCCGCGTCAATGTGAGACTTTCTTCTTTTTTGTCTTCTCACATAACCCCTATCATCATACTCTATTCCACCCATAGTGCTATGTCCATGGCTTGCGCTCATGTATTGCATGAGGGTTGAAAAGGCTGAAGCGCGTTAAAAAGTATGAACCAATTGCTCGGCTTGTCATCGGGGTTGTGCATGATGGGAGCATTTTGTGTGACGAAAATGAAGTATGGCCAAACTATATGATTTTGTAGGGATAAGCTTTCTTTGGCTATGTTATTTTGATAAGACATAATTGCTTGGTTAGTATGCTTGAACTATTATTATTTTTATGTCAATATTAAACTTTTGTCTTGAATCTTATGGATCTGAATATTCTTGCCACAATAAACAGAATTACATGGATAAATATGTTAGGTAGCATTCCACATTAAAAATTCTGTATTTATCATTTACCTACTCGAGGACGAGCAGGAATTAAGCTTGGGGATGCTTGATATGTCTCCAACGTATCTATAATTTTTTATTGTTCCATGCTATTATTTATCCTTCTAGGATGTTTTATATGCATTTATATGCTATTTTATATGATTTTTCGGACTAACCTATTAACCTAGAGCCCAGTGCCAGTTTCTATTTTTTCCTTGTTTTTGAGTACCGCAAAAAAGGAAAACCAAACGGAGTTCAAACGGAATGAAACCTTCGGGAGAGTTATTTTTGGAACGGAAGCAATCCAGGAGACTTGGAGTAGACGTCAGGGAATCTTCGAGGAAGCCACAAGGCAGGGAGGCGCGCTCTACCCCCTGGGCGCGCCCCCACCCTCGTGGGCCCCTCGTAGCTCCCCTGACCGACTTCTTTCGCCTATATATATATCCATATACCCTAAAAACATCGGGGAGCACAATAGATCGGGAGTTCTGCCGCCGCAAGCCTCTGTAGCCACCAAAAACCAATCGGGACCCTGTTCCGGCACCCTGCCGGAGGGGGGAACCCTCACCGGTGGCCATCTTCATCATCCCGGCGCTCTCCATGACGAGGAGGGAGTAGTTCACCCTCGGGGCTGAGGGTATCGCGAGCTTTATATAGTTGATGTCTCTCTCTCGAGTTCTTGAGGTGGTACGATCTTGATGTATCGCGAGCTTTATATAGTTGGATCTTATTATGTTTCTCCCCCTCTACTCTCTTGTAATGGATTGAGTTTTCCCTTTGAAGTTATCTTATCGGATTGAGTCTTTAAGGATTTGAGAACACTTGATGTATGTCTTGCATGTGCTTATCTGTGGTGACAATGGGATATTCACGTGACCTACTTGATGTTTGTTTTGGTGATCAACTTGCGGGTTCCATAACATTGTGAAATTATGCATAGGGGTTGGCACACGTTTTCGTCTTGACTCTCCGGTAGAAACTTTGCGGCACTCTTTGAGGTTCTATGTGTTGGTTGAATAGATGAATCTGAGATTGTGTGATGCATATCGTATAATCATACCCATGGATACTTGAGGTGACATTGGAATATCTAGGTGACATTAGGGTTTTGGTTGATTTGTGTCTTAAGGTGTTATTCTAGTACGAACTCTATGATAGATCGAACGGAAAGAATAGCTTCATGTTATTTTACTACGGACTCTTGAATAGATCGATCAGAAAGGATAACTTTGAGGTGGTTTCGTACCCTACCATAATCTCTTCGTTTGTTCTCCGCTATTAGTAACTTTGGAGCGACTCTTTGTTGAATGTTGAGGGATAGTTATATGATCCAACTATGTTACTATTGTTGAGAGAACTTGCACTAGTGAAAGTATGAACCCTAGGCCTTGTTTCAACGCATTGCAATACTGTTTGTGCTCACTTTTATTACTAGTTACCTTGCTGTTTTTATATTTTCAGATTACAAAAACCTATATCTACCATCCCTATTGCAGTTGTATCACCATCTCTTCGCCGAACTAGTGCACCTATACAATTTACCATTGTATTGGATGTGTTGGGGACACAAGAGACTCTTTGTTATTTGGTTGCAGGGTTGTTTGAGAGAGACCATCTTCATCCTACGCCTCCCACGGATTGATAAACCTTAGGTCATCCACTTGAGGGAAACTTGCTGCCGTCCTACAAACCTCTGCACTTGGAGGCCCAACAACGTCTACAAGAAGATGGTTGTGCAGTAGACATCAGTGAAAATAACTCTAGTTTGGTGACCACCCCTGTTGCGCCCTTGTATTAGTATTAGTTATTAGATCACAAATCGCACAAACACAAATGAAGGAGACAATGCCCGATCTATTAGCAATGACGGAAGTTACCCGGCCTCTGCCTCAAACAAAAGGTTCTTACAGACATGTAAGTTCACTTGTTTTCGCTCTCAATGCGTGTCTTCTTTATTTTCGTATGAACCAACAAATTAAACAAAGAGAAAATAATACGAACATGTAATTAAACAAAGAGAATACCATGGTCCATCCAATCTATATCAAGGCAAACAAGAAAGACATCTCTAGCATACATGAACATTGATGAGGAATTTCATTACATTGCAAAGTCTGCGGTCGGGGACAACACCTAAACACAAAGAGCAAATTGACATCGATTTCAACATTATTTTATGGATTCAATACTACCTTCCTCCAACGGTTCATACGCACAAAAGGAGATGGTTTATTTGATACACAACGCCCACGTGGCGGCCAAATCAACATTCTTAAGACTCAAGAAAATAAAGGATGAAGCTGTTCAGAACTCGTTCATCCATTCATGCATGCACAACAAATCAAGGATGATCCTTCACTACACTGGATAAAGTGGCAAAGTGGCACTCTCATGTTATAGCTGCCCCTACGGTCAATACAAGGCATTGTATTCATCAGAATAGTATGTGACGGGCTAAAACTACAAGACACGTCAGAACAATTTATGAGCTAAAAACTATAGGCCACAACGATATAATTCATCATTAAACTGCATTTCTCACAAAACCTAAGACTGAACTTGGTTGCAAGAGGAACGACAACACCCAACGCGACCCCAAATATACAATGTGAGATGGGAGAGCTTCTTTCCATCCACCTGAGCCTTCGTCTCAATTGGCATGGATATCAACACTAGTTCAACGCTTCAATACCACCAGCCTCCAACACTTGAACCAACCAACAGGCAACAACAAGGCCATTTTATGATGCATCACCAACCATAACAATCGGCGCTTTCAAGGACCAAGCAGCGCAGAGCCTCCATAGGTCGGTCTTCTCGATCCATCCGCCCCACAGGAGATCAAACTTCCAGCAGCTAAACAACCTTCCTGCTCGTACGACAAAGAGTTTAAAACTTTTCAGTCTTGTTACAAACAGCCGGGGGCGAGTCTGCCGTTCATTCAGAACAGTGACTGGCTACCTACCCGATGCATGATCTTGGGGAACTCAGAGCACAACGCCTTGCAGCCATCGTCATCAACGCTCTTCTCGAGCAAGATGTCCATGAGAGCAATCAGCGTCTTCAGCATGTCGAGGCCAGCCTGATTGGCAAAGGTGAGCACAGGAGCAACCTAAAAATGTTGCAAACCAAACATTTTCTTTGTTAGGCCCACACAATGCCAGCATGAGTATATGTGGCGTGGAAAAATGATCAAGAACGCAACGAACCTTCAGGAAACATCAAATGGTTGAATCTGCGTGCTGCCACGGCACTTTCAGGGAAGCATCCGCACTCTAGGACTCGGCGCAAAAGAGTTCCGCTCCAGCGTGAAACCTGGAAGTTTTTCACGCAACCAAATTACTTCTCTCTATTGCGATACTATGGAATAGCACAGGCAGAAAGATGAAACGGATAAATGGCAACCATCTTCATTCATAATTGCCATCCGCTTCCGTACGTTCTTTGCAACTTCGTAAGTCAATGGGCCTGTAAAAAAGTTTGACCTGACGATCTGCCCTTCCCTCCCGGCTGTAGTAAACGGAATTTCTTTCCTTATGCATGTGCTAAAATTTCATATTCTAATTAATAGTCCCACCCCGGCCCTTTACATCAAATCCCAGCAACTTATATACGTTTGAAGTTGCCCGAATCAACAAGCCAATAAAAAGAGGATGAGATATGATGATGCATGACATCTTTCTTCACGTCTCTATGATAGATAAACATGACCATATCTCACCCTCTTTTATTGGCTTGTTGATTCGGCCAACATCAAATGTATATAAGTTGCTAGCATTTTGATGTAAAGGGGTAGGGTGAGACTATTAATTAGAATTTGAAATTTTAGCACATGCATAAGGAAAGTTTCCATATGCTGCAGCCGGGAGGGAAGAGTAGGTTGTGAGGTCGAACTTTTCTATGAGGCAATAACAAAAATTCTAGCCCATTGACTTACGAAGCTACGAAGAACGTACGTAAGGAGACAAAATTATGGGAGCGAGGTGGGAGGACAAAATTATGGTGGTAAGAAACGGTTCTCCCTTTATTAGTAGGTATAGATAAGAAGGTTTCATCATGTTTTTTTCTTTTTCCTTTTATGTATTTATTTCCTACAGTTTTTCTATTGACCATTATTCAAAGTTTAATTTCTGAACATATTTTAAAAGTCCAGGATATTCTATAACTTGGTGGATATTTTTTATTTTGTGAACCTTTTTTCAAATTTGCCATATTTAAATTTCAATTGTTTTACAAAATGTTATTTTTTAAATAGAACAATTGTTAATATCACATTGCTATGTGTGCTAACAATTTTAGAAAATTCATAAATTTTTAAATAGTAATAAATATTTTTAAAGTTTCGGATCATTTCATACATTTGCTTGCTTCTTCTATTAAGTCTGAGATTGTTAAGAAAATAAAGAGTGCAAAATATTTCTCTGTCATACTTGATTGTACCAAGAACAAATGTCTGTAATCATAAGATATGTGTATTCACCTTCAAGTCATGTTTGCACACAAGAAACATTTTTAGGATTTTTAGATGTAAATGATACGACTACGCAAGAACTGTTTGAAGTGCTAGACAATGAATTAAAGCTTCTTGATCTTGATATAGATGATGTGAGAGGACAAGATTATGATAGCGGGTCAAATATGAAAGGAACACATCATGGAGTCCAAAGGAGACTTTTGAATGTAAATCCTAGAGCTTTCTATTCTGCTCGTGGTTGTCATAGCCTTAATTTGACACTTCGTGATATTTCGCCAAAACTTGTGGTAAAGCGGAAGACTTCTTGTGATAATCTTGAGGTTGCTCTTACAAAGGATGGAAAATCTGGCATTGATGCCAATGAACTGTATGTGGAGTTGATGTTTCTTCAAAATTTCATTCCAAAAGAAAATATTGGGTCCGTTGAAATTTTAAAGTTCTTAAAGTGCATGATTGTTTTCCCAATGCAAGTATTGCATATAGAGTTCTTCTGACCATCCCTGTGACCACGGAACGAAGCTTTCCGAAATTGAAGCTATTGAAATCTTATATGCACACTACCATGACACAACAAAGACTTACTGATTTGGCCACAATAGCACCTGAGGGTGAAGTATTGGAGAATATTGATTACGAGGATATTATTAAAGATTTTATTTCAAGGAACACTAAAAGAATGATGCTATTTAAGTGAAGACTTTGCAACCAAGAATAGGTACGATTCTTGATATTTCCCTTTGCTTTGTAAGATATTATGATCTTTACATTATATTATACTCTCTCCGTCCCAAAATAAGTGACGGATGGTATATTTATATAGTTTCCTAGTGAGGTAAGGCCCATCTTAAAGTTTCGCACCGGGCCTCGGATTTTGCAGGCTCGGCTTGCTTTCGGGGAGTTCCACATAATTTCCCTTTGAAAAACCAATCATGGTTAAACCATGCGTTTTTCTTGGTGCGGGCCGAATACTAACTAAAAAGTGTCATGTAGCTAATTTACTACAAGTCACTTAGTGCTCCTGCACCGAACTAACATTAACTCCGGCGTAGTAGTAAATCAGTTCGCTAAATCCAGCTGGTTCATGGAACAAAT